>NW_027279216.1:0-110000 GCF_046629955.1 Centroberyx affinis
CGCACTACTTATGAAATTATGTATTTGTAATTTCATTTTTCCAACTCCTACGCTATCCCTCTTTTCTTCCTCATGCCTTTCCTCTCTTTTGATCCTCAGACTACCATGAATTCAAAGAAGCTGCAGAGCAGTTCCAGCCCTACATTAAATTCTTTGCCACTTTTGAGAAATCTGTGAGTAACATAGCATTTAATGCGGAAAAAAGAAAGACATTTAGATAAATAAATAGACCTGTCACTGTCTCTTGAGTGAGCTCTCCTTGGTGTTTCAGGTGGCCAAGGAGCTGACACTGAAGATGAACGAGGTGGACTTCTATGAGCCCTTCATGGAGGAGCCCGTCACCATCCCAGGCAAGCCACACTCTGAGGAGGAACTGGTGGAATTCATAACTGAGCACAGACGGTAAAGAAAGAGCATTGTGGTACTACACACACCTAATGTGTATTTGACCCTCTTCTTTGAGATTTTTTAAAGGAATGAATGTCTTGAGGACTTTGCACATAACATCCATGGAGTTGATGTGTGATGCAATTCTCTTTTCTGTGTTATCAGACCAACTCTGAGAAAGTTGCGTGCAGAGGACATGTTTGAGACCTGGGTGAGTGAGGCTTGTTGAGTTGCAGAAGCGACATTAACAACTCTAAATTTAGTTTTCCAGAGGACTGCCGGTTCCATACTTGACATTTACAGTAACATGACATTTCTATTTCTCAGGAGGATGACATCGAAGGGATCCACATTGTGGCTTTTGCAGAGGAGGAGGATCCTGGTGAGAGCAACACCGTGATCCTGCTTCACGAAATATATCAAATCAGTACTTGATGGCTATTGGAAGGGCAGCTGAACACATGAGCCCCTGGAACATTATTGCTCTAGACACCACACTTGCAGGGCTAACTCTTGTGTCCTGATGTGTTGGTTTCTCCCAGATGGTTATGAGTTCTTGGAGATCCTGAAGGAGGTGGCCCGAGACAATACCCATCTCCCGGACCTCAGCATTGTCTGGATTGACCCCGATGACTTCCCCCTGGTGAGCCATGACACCGCCACACACACAGACAGAAAGGCAGACAGGAAAGCGGTGAAACATTAAACCAAAGATGTGGATAGATACTCAGCTCTGTAGCCAAAGGTCTAATGCACTCTAACCCCCTTTAGCTGATCCCCTACTGGGAGAAGACCTTCAAGGTGGACCTGTTCAGACCACAGATCGGAGTCGTCAATGTTACTGATGTAAGTCCATGTCAACCTTGTCCAATAAAACCCATAGAGGTCAGAATAGTGTGTTGGATCCCTCCTGACATCATTTGACCTTTCTGTCTGTGTCTCTTCTGTGCAGGCCGACAGTGTGTGGATGGAGATGGACGATGAGGAGGACTTGCCCACCGCCCAGGAGCTGGAGGACTGGATTGAAGACGTGCTCTCTGGCAAAGTCAACACTGAGGATGATGATGATGATGACGATGATGACGATGATGACGATGATGACGATGACGACGATGATGACGATGACGATGATGATGACGATGATGATGACGATGACGACGACGATGACGATGATGACGATGATGACGATGATGACGATGATGATGATAAAGACGATGATGATGAAGAGGATGATGACGATGATGACGACGACGACGATGAATAATCCATAGACTGTGAATTGTAAATCTTTATCACCAATTATATCTCTTCACTCTGAGTTCAGGCTGAGTGGATCAGATCTGGACTTGACTTCAGTGAAACCACTGGGTCAGGTTGAAATAGTGTTTACTTTTCACTCAGAAGTAAAACGGAATTTGTATTGGATGGTGTGAAAATTGATAATAAGTCTATTTAACAAGCAAAGATGTCATTTTATGACAGTGATATTTAAAAAAAACTTGGAATGGGTTTTAGGATGCATAAGAAAAATGCATTTGAAAAAAATATATTTAAGACAGCAGAGGTGTCTGGACCAGACATTTACTTCACAACACAGTGTAAATGTATAATACAGATGTCAGATGAATGTATTGAGAATGTTAGAATTACATGTAGTCAACTGAAATTATCTTTGTCATTGAAGAACTTCTTCTCTGTCTTCTTTTAATCCGATATACTGTGAGGGCTCAAGTCTCTAGACTAGAGAAAGAAAGAAAGAATGAAAGAAAGAGAGAACTTACCCCAACTGTGGAATAGCAAGTCGACTGAAACTTGAATACCAAAAGCAGCACTTTCTAAACTTTAGTTCTTTTATTTGATAGTCTGTTTGATTACATCAGTTAATTACTGCGGCTCATTGCCCTCAATATCAATAAAGCAAACCGGGTGGTATTTGTGTGTTTCCCTTTCATTTTGCTTTTGTTTTGCATCCTCTATTCAGGTAACGCAACATAAGATTAAATGTTCGTTTTACCTAGACGGAGTAGGATACATTTTCTGCCCCGGGGGTTGCAGCTTTGAAATCATTAAGGCACTCGCTGACAATCTCCATTTCCAACAGCAGACCTAATCTCCTCTCTCATCTCTCACTTATTCCTCCTTCTCCATCTTCAGGGTTTATTTCTCACCTGAATCAATGGAGCAGGGAGCAGCTGCACAGGGAGATAATATCATCATTACACTGTTGGATAGACGCTGGAAAGCTCATTTGAATGCTAATTCATCATGTTTCTCTTCCCCTCTTGCACTCCGGTGTTCCAGCACTCTCTCTTCCCATGTTTTGCTTTGTCGCTCTCTCTCTCCCTCACTGACTCATTGCTTGCTCCTCGCCTCCCTCCCTGCACAATGAAAGCAGATAAAATATATTGTGGCAGGAGTGTTTTCTGTCTTCTTGTGGTCCAGGGTTGGGGGGAAGGGGCCATTAGATATTCACTCACTGTCTCTCTCTGTCACACAGACACCAAACACCAAAGCTTCAGTCTTGGGGAAGCTGCTTTGAAGTCTTACAAGCTATCAGTTACTTCACATTGGAAGAAGCTGAACAACAGCGAAGCTATCCTGAAGAGAAAGTAGTTTTGTTGTGAGTTTTTTATATACAAATACACCTGTCTTATCATATTACATATTGAGACCGCAACAATTAATTTCTAGTGTCGGGTACAGTCATTGGAGGGAAGTGACAAATCAAAACAAAGCGAGCAATGGCTGAACCTGCTGCAAAAAGTTTTTCTTTCACTGTCTCCACCAATAGGCCTACTAGCCACTCAGAAGAAGAAACTTAGATCCAAGGAGTGTGCAGTTTACTGAAGTCGCCTATTGCAGCCTACGTGTAGAATATTTACCTCAATATATAATTCTCATTGGGACAGATGATTAGGAACTCAAAGCTAAAGTCATCAAGTTTAAGATTCTACAGGTAGCAGCTTTAACTAGTTACTTAGAAAAAGTAGGCCTAGTCCAAAATACTTTGTAAAAATGATCCTATCTGCAGTGTCATATAATACAAAATCACATGACTGCAAAAATCCCACTGATTAGGATGTTAAAAAAAAATCGTATTTTATTTGAAATAAAGTGCAATGGATGCTCATTGTGTTTATAACACCCACAGCTGCATGCCAGAAACTAGTCTGGACATAAACACAAACTAAACAATCCTACCTGGGTTCATCACAGGAAGAAGTGCAAGGAATGTTCACTTTTTGTATATAATGTTCGGCACTCTTTCACTCAGGTTTCTGTCTGCCAGAGACGAACCTAGGGTTTGAATCTGGCCTGGGACCTTTGTCTATGTCATCCCCCTCTATCCCCCCCTTTCCTGTATCTCTTGCTCAACTGTACTATCCAATAAAACAGAAATACCATAAAAAATAATCTTTACAAAAATTAATGATGAAAAAATGCTATTTCTTTTTCTTTTATAGACAAAAATAATTGGTAGTTTCTGTAGTTATCTATGCCTCAAAATGACAAAAAAGTAATAAATTACAAAAACACTATCCAAATATTGGTTGGACTAAGCTACTGCAAAATGTAGTTAAACTAGGTTAATTACATGTAGTAATTACACTGTAAACCCTAAATACCAGACTTACCTACCGAAAGCTGTACATTCACTTTACTGATTAAAGATAGCTGATGACACATCTCTCATCTATCAATACATACAGCATTCCATAAAAACACAATCATATTCAAATGTCTTGAAAAGGTCAATACAAATATTTATTTATTTTTTTTACAAATGTGACTTTGACACAGCTGTTGTGATTTTACATGTTTCGTCTTATAAAAGGAGCCGGGGAAAACTCATGACTTGTCAGCTGCATGACATTTTGGAAAGCAATCACTTGCTCTCTTCTTCTTACTGTTCTCTTTTACTCTTTCTCTCTCTCATGCACACACACATTCACGCACACATACACACACACACACACACACACACACACACACACACACAACTGCACATGTATACTGAGCACATCCTTAAATATATGTAACCGAGGCACATGTGTAGTCAAGGAGACATCATACTACCCACAACCATCAATACTATAAAATCCTAAACAAAGCTACACATACTGTCAGTGACAATAGTAACACTTGTGTAAATATAAATGTACAACATAACAGGCTTAGTAAATAGAGAGGATTTGAAATACATTGATAATATTCATACAAATTAACATTTTGATTGGTGCTCAAAGAGAGACAAAGTATTTCCTTAATGGTGTTTCCAATGGGTGCAGATAGGTGGCAGTAGTGTGACACTCTCAGGAATTGGTGTCCGCGCTGGAAATACTGACACTAGAAATACTGACACTGGATAAGTTCATCTACACTAACTTATTAAATTCCAACACTTGTTTAAACACTGATGCCAGTGCGATTTAAGTGACTGTAAATTTTGGAGAAGGATATTATGTCTGAGAGAAAGTCTCAATTGCTCTTGAAAACCGGGAGCAGTTTAAATAATCTTCTATGCCTTTTATGCATTGTTTTAGGAAGATGATGAGAACCTTAAAGCCGAGTATATTTAATTTGGATTACAGGATTTATGCCATGGAAAGATGTACTGTAATAATGGGGTCCTTTCATGTTGAATTAAGACAAAAAAAATCTGGGGCATATGTTTTGTCATTAAGATGTGAAGATGAAGTCTGATGGAACAGTACACAGGGAACCAGTCCTCCCTGTGCACACCGCACACACACTTACTGTACAAACCAACTGTAGATAATGCGTGGTCAGATGTGTTCATTCACAATCTCTTGGGTAGGCCTACATCAGTATTAAGCTGCACTGTGGCTACGGTTCAGTCCACATGATTCCAGCTATTTGTCTGACACTTACAAACATGTCTTAGGTTATTTACAGTCCAGTTATCTCCACAGATACAGTGCAGACAGACAAGGTAAAAAAAAATCCAGTCAAGGTAAAAAAAAAACATTCAAACAATCCACAATTTTGATATAAAAAGTATATAGGGACAAAGTATATACACATATAAATACTATACATAAAATTTGCAATACATGACAGTTAAATAATCATTGCATGAGTTGTAGACTGAGACTGGATAAGAGCCGTTTTGGTGAAAAAGGGTTTTGTTCATATCAGAAGGGCGACCAAGCAATAGGAAAATATCTCGGTTACTATAGCAACGCTAAGGAGAAAGTGGAGACAGGTCGAGACAGACCCAGGGTGTACAGCACACTCACACACATACACACACGCGCGAGCGCACACACACGCGAGCGCGCGCACACACACACACACACACACACACACTTATTCTTAGACCAATACACCCACACAATTGTGTGCGCTTCTTAAATCATGAGCACTCACTCTCTGAAACACCCAAGCAGGCACGCACTGGCACATGCAAATAAAGGAAGAACAAAATTTGTGAGGGTCATCTGTAGTGCATAGAGGAATACCTGAACTGTGTTCTGTGAGTGTCAGGACAGAGAGATCCAAGCATGTTTCCTCCCATTCTCTGTCTTTTATCCTCTCTTCTCTCATGTCTCCAGGGACAAAGACTCAGCGCGTTGCCTGGGTTGAATATCCGATCATTCAATCTATTAAGCTAGCTTTGTGCCCAAAGAAATTCACAACGATATTGTATGTGAGCAAATAATTTGAGAGAAAAAGACAGAAGGTGTAAAACACAAGTACAAAAAAAGTACAAAAAGTGTTTTTTGGAATTGAAAAATCCAGTCAGATAATCCTAACAGTCCTGTAAGCCCAGATCAGCAGCACAAGCCCACTGTGTTACGGCCGGTCTTTCAAACTGAGGTTTCTGATTGGAGCAGCAGTGTAAACTTGTGCGACTTGGGGTCGATGTACTCCTCAGTCATTCGGATGTAAGGGATGCTCTTGACAGTGACAGCTAAGCTGAAGTCGAGGCACCTCAGCAGGAACTCTGTCCCTTCCTTCATGCCGCTGGTGACCGACGCCTCGCTGACCAAAGTCCACTGGTCAGCCATCCAGCGCTCAGGGCCGTACTGCAGGGTAGGACCAGGGGCGAGGTAGGCCTCCAGGAAGGCCTGGACACACACAAACAGACACTGCTGTTACTGTATTCACTAAGAGGAAACTAGCTTTGTACCAGCATGATATTAAGAGGTTGATATTAAGTTGATGGAAGGTTTAAGTCCTGTAAAAACTGCCTGCTGTGTCATGAATGAGCAAAAAAAGAAAGCCTGAAATATTCACAAAACATAATTTTTTTCATTTTTCTGTTTTAAAGATAGGGGTTAAAAACCACATCAGATGTCCCAAGCTTACCTTAGGGCTCATATTGTTGACGAGGCAGAAGGCCAGGTGCTTCTGGATGCTCTCCATGCTGTGGCAGTGCTGCCTCCTGGTGGTGCGGAGGTACTTCTGCAGGGCGCGGGCCATAGAGGGGAAAATGGCCAGCGCCGCCTCGCGCACATCCATAATGTCAGAGGGGGTTGCACGCTCATCCTCCTTCTTCATGCGGCGGACGTGTGTGAAGGCCTCCTCCACGGCCACCACCAGCCTGACGAGGCAGTGTACACACAACATTTACTTGATTATATTGTGTTAATGATTATGAAGCAACTCAACATGCTGTCGTTTCGCCGTTGTTCCCGTTTCTCACCTGGCTCTGCGTTTGCGGACCCTTCTCTCGTGGTCGGCCTCTTCATAGTACAGCTCGTTGTGGGTGCTGTCTTTGCGCTTGGCGGCAGCTGTGACCATCGCCCGTGACTGATTCCCATTACCAGGCTGCGCCCCCGCTGTGCTCCCCGGGCCTGCACCGAGGGAGAGGACAGAGGCATAATGGTAATATCAGCTGGAGCTGGAGGAAGTGGCCCCTGATGCCCTGGATTCTGATTAATGGGCTGTATCTCAATCTGAATCATGGGAAGAAAAGGTCAGATGGGAGGAACGTCGGGATCTTCCACTTCAGCGTACTAGGTCTGATGCTGGAGGTTTAAAACAACTGTGAATCAGCCTTTCTGGTCAGTATTACGACCATTTTATGTTCCACTGAGATTTTCCAAGTTCAAGATTTGGGGAGGGTGCATGTTAATCTTCATTACATATCTGGGGCATCCTGCCAGTTTATCTCGAAGCTGTCACAGTCATAGAGACTGTTAATTATAGTACTCACACAGACTGATGGTAAAACCTTTTTATTGGGGGAGTGGATTAAATATTCATCATTTTACACTTCAAAGGCCATAGTTCCAGTTAGCTCTGTGAATTCATTAGTTTGTGTGACAAACCCATAAAGCTAATGGAGCTTGTACAGCAGTATACAGTTCCTGGGGACTCTGGAGGAGTAAAATCTGGTCCATATTCATGAAGATCAGTACAGTTTGGGGGAGGTTGGAGAATACAACCCCTGCAGGTCAGGTATAGGATATAAATCATTAATAATCTGATCTGCATACCTGTGTGTGTGTGTGTGTGTGTGTGTGTGTGTGTGAGAGAGAGAGAGAGAGAGAGAGAGAAACAGAGAGAGCATGTGGCTGAAACACCATACCTGAATCCTATTCATCAGATTATTTTCTGATGGAGCACTGTAAATATTTTCCATGCATAAATGCAGAAAATAATATAGGTAATATAGGTGAACGTGAAAAATCCTGGCCTGCATGTTATGAGAGTGAATGGCAGAGGGTTAGAGAGGGGAGGGGGGTTGGAGTGAGTGCAAAAAAATGAAATAAAGGGGGAGAAAAAAAAAGAAGGAAAGCGAGAGGGAGCCGAGCCGGAGACGGGGCGAGCAGGAGGAGGGAGAGATGTGGGGGTATGTGAGGAATGAGCTTCACTCTGATGAATTATTGAAGGGTTGAAATTCCACGGCCCCTAGAGGCCTTTCCGCTGTACTTTGATAGCGGGGGTGGGGGGTGGAGGGTGGAGGGGGGTGATATAAGGACACCATATCCCATACTGCATCTCTCTCGTAGATCATCACAATCACCAGGCCGTGCAGCGGGTGGGGGGTGGGTTGACGGGTGGGGGTTGTGTGTGGGTGGGGGGTGGGGGAGCCTTTTAACTGGAGGAAAGTGTGCTGTATGTGGCATTGCAGTGTGTGTGTGTGTGTATGTGGGTGTGGGTGCGGGGAGGCTGCATATCTAGAGCATGGTAGAGCGACAGTTAGACTGGAGTGTGTGTGTATATGTGTGTGTGTGTGTGTGTGTATAGGATGCAATACATACATTACGCCGCGCACAGAGGCAGCAGAGTGGGGTAAAGATGGGAGTGAGCTGAACCATGAGATTAGCAGTTTCCTGTGATAAAGTGCCGTGCCAAGTGACGGGGAGGACTTTTATCGGTACTTACTGTCCAAAAGGTACGCTCTCAGTTTGTTTTTAAAAGCTGGTTATGACGGCATGAGAGGGGGAGATGGAGAAAAACACATCACAACAAGAGAGTGGAAGGAGGAGAGCCGGTAAACCAGGTATATGGAACGAAGGGAAACGATGAGAGGGAGACCAACTGAGACACAATTTAAATATAATATGAGATAAGAGGTAATTAATGAGGCAGACGAGGCAACTAACCGTCTACGTTGTAGACTTTTAATCCAGCCAGGTGTTTGGCAGCTCGGTGTTTAGAGGCAGAGAGAAGGGCCGGGTTGTGGAGAGGAAAATCTCTGTAGTAGAACTCCAGAATGGACAGAGCTGCCCTCTGAATACTGTGTGAGATATGAGAGAGAGTGCGTGTGTGAGAGAGGGAGAGAGAGAGAGAGAGAGAAAGAGAGAGAGAGGGAGAGAGAGAAGTCAGAGAGACATAAATCAGAGACCGAAGGAGACAGCAGGAAGACATTGTCCTGGATGATTTGACTCATATGATTAACTAATTGGAATCACAATCCCTTTGAACAATCCCCACTGAACAGAAGGCCTTGAATTGATCAAATTATTTACTCCCATAACAGCAGATTTTATTGCCCCTGTCCAAGTCTTGACCTTCCTCTCTACCTTCATGCCAAGTCAGGCAGAATCAGACCAAAAACCAATCCATCGCGTCTTAGTTGGTCAGCGATGTCTGTTTTTTAGTGACACACAACTTTATTGAAATAACACTGACGTCTCTTAGCCTTGTCATAGTCCCACGCTTGATCATAACAGGGACAAAATAAGTCAGCCATAGGATCAGAGCCTGTCTGGAGCACATTCCCATCCCTCCCCCCAGACTCCTAGAATAGCCCGCCCCGAGCAAACTGGACAAGGAGACTGAATGATGAGTAACTCAATTACTGCCACCGCCATTCTTCCCTCTGGACATGAGCCTCCAATTACACACATACTTCAACATGGTAGAATGTAATGACTGTGACTAAGTATCACTCTGTGTGTGGATGTGTACAGTATCTGTGTGTGTGTTTGTGTGTGTGTGTGTGTGTGTGTGTGCGCATGTGCTCACCTGCACTTACAAAGCCTCTGGCAGTGTCAGATGCATTCTCATGTGAAAATGTAAAAGGCTGATATTTATAGTTTCTTTAATCCTCTTATTTAATTATAAACTGCATGTAAATCACATAGGCGAAGGTAGTGCAGAGAGTGAGCACGTGTACCTGAGCTGTCCCATGTTGTAATGGCGCGTCTCTCCGTCGGTGGAGCGGATGACACCCACGCTGTAGCAGGGCTGGAGGTGGCGGAGCTCCAGCAGCACCACGGCCAGGTAGTGGACGAACAGCAGGGAGTCCACCAGGGATACGGCGAACTGGACGATGCCGTGGTAGTCCTCATCCTGCTCAGACACACCGCAGGTTTTATCAATACATACACTGCTGTAGGGTGAGAACCTCCTAACTCTGAATCCTGTGATTTTCTTTTTTTTGTTGTATTGACAGTTCCTATGATTATGTATGCGCTGTGCGATGTGTGATTTTAAAGATATATGGTTGTCAGTATGAATATGAAGGCGTTTTTCCCAAATGCTTAACACAGGTTTAAAGAAGCCAAATTAAAGACTTTTTAAGACTTTTTAAATGCTACCTGGAATGGAATTTATGACCACTTTATCTACCGAATTAAAAAACTAAACTGTCACAACAGACTATTTCCAATAGTACAAAGATAATGAATGTCCTAACACTATAAAAGTACAAGAAAAAGGACATTAACAGTTTAGGCACACAATGTCCAACTGTGTTTATTACAGCAGATACGATGAAAACAAAACATATTTTGCATATTGTATTAACCCTGTTCTATATTCACCTAAGGGTGGACATGCAAGTAATACAATGTAAGATAAACGTGACATTACTGCTGGTGCCATTCACATCATTTGGCGAAACTGCATCCGTAGCCTTATTTTGTTTGCTTTTTAAATCTTAAATCTCTGCTTTGACTAGATATCGCCAAATTCAAAGAATCTGTCAATACATTAATCTAATTTCATATTAAAAATAAATATATAATAAATATATAAAAATAAACCTGTCATTACATGATAAAAAATATTACCTCTAAAAACTGTAAGTCATTTCAGTACTTTTTTATAATTTTTATCATTTAATTTGAGACTTTTTAAGGATCAGCTGATACCCTGAAAACACACTCATAACTCCTCCTTGAACCCCACCTGTGCTTCAAGGATCCGGACCCCATAGAAGAGCCAATAGGACATGGTGAGCAGGAGCGTGAGTGTGGCGAGGAGGGCGCGGTACACACACACTCTGGGCAGGCCGGCGCGGGCCGGGCGCAGGAACAGCGCCCAGACAGCCAGCAGGAGGATGAGGAGCTTGAAGGAGATGGAGAGGAAGAGGCCCTCGCAGGCTGCGCCGCACGCCTGCAGCCTGTCTGGCCACATTACAGCTGGAAGGACCAGGAAGGCCAGGGGTGTGGCCAGCACCAGCAGCCCCAAGCACAGGCCCAGAGCCAGGGGAACGTAACGCCGGCAGCTCTGGGTCCGGTCCTCTGTCCCCTTCCCCAGGCCAACCACCTCCTCCTGGGACAGACTCAGCTCCGAGGTGCCTGTCACCGCGGTGGTGGTTTCCCCCCAGTTATCATCCTGACAGGAGATGAAGGGAAGATGTGTTACGACTGGTGGATGTACATTTGTTGATGTGTTGGACTGTACCTGTCTGAGCATGCAAGCACTTTCTCCCAGGAACCGAATAAAGTGAAGGTTAAAAAAGAGACGGACCAGACGAAACATGGAGGGAAATTCACATGAAATTGGCAAAACAACTGACAAATATAAACCTGAATCAGACAACCAACAATGCTTGCATTATCCTATTTTCCCCCCTTCTTTGCACAAATACGAGAGTGACAGGCCAGAACAGATGATGACTACGAATCACCACAGATTTTATGCACCGCGCACACATCACATCCTACATGCTATTTGGAGACGTTTGATTTTCTTGGAGTTCTGCCTCATTATGGCAAGCCTTCAAAGTCCCATTGATGTGATACAGGATGACAGGATGGGTCATGCAGCAATATTCAGGTAACCAGATGCAGGCATACAAGGACACACGCACAAATACATATGCAGATGCACACACACACGCACATACACATACACAGCTACACGTACACTGAGTCACAACAAAAGCTGATGCTTTCCAGGCCCATCATTGCAAATTAGAGTCAAATTTTATTTTCCCTAGCTGGCAGGGTCATTTTAAGCATACATCTTTCCAAGAAAGAGGCACAGCTAGAAGAAATGAATGACAAGTCTGCTTACAGAGGCATTCATTCTTTGTCTGCCTGCCTGTCATTAATTCATGTAATTAATCACTCGTTTTCTCCCAGAGTGTCACTGCATGTTCCTCCCACTACCACCAATCACAGGAGCAGCCACTGCAGAAAGACTGTAGAGGGATAGAAAAATGATGAGCTCAATATAAGCCGTTGTAGTTACACACACTTGCGCATACACACACACACACACGCTTAATTACAGCACACAGTGTGTAAAACCCCCATACTCTGGCCATATGGACCTGACTACCTGATGAAGCTGTTAGGAAATGAGGCAGGCTGTGAGCGAAGAGATAGGTAGGGGGCAGGACGGACACAGACTAATTCTCACCATTGACTGCTACTCTCCTGATAACCCACTGTGGCTGTCTAGAGTGTCCCACTGTGAACCGCTCCTCTCCAGGCTATTAAGGAGGTGCTAGAAACTGTGTCAGATTAAGTGCTCCCTGCGACTATTTGTTGAATGTGAAATATGAAATCCACCTTGGCCGTGCATATTGGCAATCAGGAAAATAGAGAGTAAGAGCATGAATGCGGCACATAAGTATGAATTCTGCCCTCCATTACTGCGCTCACCCGATTAACTCAACCATGCTAGAGGAGAGGAAGCCAGCAGGGGTCAGAGGATGAATGAAAGTGAGAGGGGGAGAGGGAGGGGAAGTGAGAGAGGAGGATGGCAGTGGGGGGTTGAAGTGTGGGATAGCAGTAGAAGAGCAGAGGGAGACAGTAGGCGGGGGAATACAGAAGCAGCATTTCATCCTGTGGCTCTGTCTCAGTAATGTGTGTGATCGGAGGTCAGCTCCGAAAATGTTACTGTCATCAGCCTTGTCTCCGCTTACTATCCCATCTCATTTCCATTCCTCTCACATCTCTCTCCTTTCACTCCCATTCTTTCTTAAGCCAACTCTTTTAACAGGGTCTCTACCTTTGGAGTCTGAGCACAACCTGTGAACGATGCACAGTAAAACCTCAATCCACACCTCAGACATCTGAATAGGCATCTGAATGAGTGAGGTATACGACAATGCAAAAATACCATGTGCATGTACTTCAAATTAGACAGCTCATGTTGTTTTAGAGCCTGTGCACACTAATGTTTCATATTCTAAATCAGCTTCTTCCTCATTCTGAACATTTCATCCTCCTTAACATCGTCCCTGCCAAGGACTTCATAAAGACAAGCTTTCATGGTAACTTCTCAGTTAGTGAGAGACAACAGTGTATTATTGACCCAGCTAATACACAGTTAAACCAACCATTAACACTGACCGTCAGTGGCTTAATCCCAAAGATTAACACTACACTAATCAGGCCTGATCTCTATATAAAGCGAGTAGAGGAGGAGAGAGAGAGAGAAAGAGAGAGAGAAGGGTTAGGAGAGAAAGAGATGGCTGCTGCTTGCTTGGCAGCCTTTCCTGGCTGTGGGTGAATATGGATTATGGTTAGGCCTGTTACACCATCACAAAGCACAACAACAAACAACGGACTAAATGATAGGCTTAGCTCTGCTTTCTTTCACTCTCACACACACATACACACATATACACACACACAAACACAAACACACCCCGGACAGTCTGCCAAAACACAAAACACAATAACGAAGACCCACTGGCCTGGGTGGAGGTTAGAATGACACATTTGCGTGGTGTGTCAGTGTGTAGTTTGTATGTGTGTGTATGTGTGTGTGTGTGTGTGTGTGTGTGTGTTTGTGTGTTGATATGAGTCATAGGAGATAGGAGAGACAAAAACAAATGGCATTTGTTTAAAATGCCTTGCAGGTTTCCTCCTGTTTTCGTCATTCTTTTTACAGTGTAGGTTATTCTAACATCAAAAGCTGTAAGTGTGTGTGTGCGTGCATGCGCACGTTGGACAGAAGCAAGGACACGAGCTTGAGTGAAATACCAAAATCACACTATGTGCCTCTCTCCACGCACAGATAGGCTACGCTTTAGTGGTGCTAGAGCTGACATCTTGAAGAAACCCAAGCTGCTGCCTTCTGGCACAAAGTCATAATGTCTCAGTCTCACAAGGTAGCATGGATAGTCTCACAGTTCCAGGGCTGGCACCCTCTCTATGACTCACTCACTCACACACACACACACACACACACACACACACACACACACACACAGATCAAGACTATACCCTTATGTCATAGGCATGCGTGTAAACATAGAGGATTATCCATATCAGCTTTCCTCAGAGTGGTGTTTGGCTGCATGTAAAGCTAATCTCAGTCTATGAGAATTCCTCTCTGCACTAGAGCCTGTTAGTGTTCACTCTGCCATCTCACAGAACTGCTCTTAAAGCACTAGCTGGGGTGGAATTGGTGGTGGTGGTGGTGATAGTGGTGGTGGTGGTGGTAGTGGTATGCCATTTGGACACATCTGTCTGGAGGGCTAATGTAACACAATGGCAGATTACCTTTCACTGCAGACAATGGACATAAACTACAAGCTGATGATCACATGACAGCATGGAATGTTGCGAGACCAACCAGAGGGGGGTACCGAGCGAGGCGGCAAAATAGGTCAGATCTATCAGAAATTGTCAGAAAGGCTGGCTGAATAAAAAGACGTGTACACATCCTACACATAGGAAATTATACTTACTATCGGTTTGGGCAAGCACATCTGTTTGCATGCAGCATGTGGACGGCCACACACACACACTTTTTTCTCTCTCTCTCTCTCTCTGTCAGTCTCTCACACAGACACACATATACTGTACACACACACACTGACAGTACATACGCACTGAAAAAATGCTCTCTTTCTACTATAGATTTCAAGTAGGTCAGCCCAAGGCAGAGTCTCTCAAGAACAATAACTATCACCCACTCCCTTTCTCTCTCCTCCTCGCTCTCCTTAGTTGTCTATCACTTCTCTTCACACTTCTCTCCATCTCTCGTTCACCTTTCACTGATGTTTTCCTCTCTCCCCCTCTGTATTTAAATGATGATCACTCAGTGTTTGCCCAGATCTTTATCCCCACAGCATTATACTCTGGTTTAATATCCAATGGCTAAAGCCCACTCAGTGTTACAGCATTATCATAGTGTTGTTCTTGCCTGCGTCTTCTCAACACCTTTTTTGCTTGCAGTGCTCAGCAAAAACTTGGGGCAAGTGCTAGCCCTGTTTCTATTTGACTAATGAAAGCCTGCTTCTGAATCTGTGATGTTTTGCACAAGTGAAAATGGTTTTAACATTCTGCGCCTAGTGCAATGACTGCTACCAGTATGCTCTGCTTTCAAGGCCATCATGAAATCGTAAACTTCCATTCCACTGTAAATAATGAGTATAATGCAAATGAATACAGATACAAATGCACACATACATGACAGTTGTACCCACTGGCACACACACACACACACACACACACACACACACACACACTACAACGCAGCACAGTCCGTACAAATCCGTCCAGAGCTAGAAGAGGGATGCTAATCCTCTGACCTATTTGGTCCCTTGTCGCCATAGTGATTATGGACCAGGCACTACAGCAATAAGCAGCCAGCTGTGTGAGGATGAGTTTAGAAGGTCATGGTGCAGAGTTCACAGATGGCTCACTGGGTCTTCTGATTGAGTCTAAAGGAATGGGATTACTTTAAAGGAAGTCTGAAAGTATGCACTTCTAAAAACCAGGCTGCATTCATTCACACATTCCATTCCACATTTATTTTCCACATTAAGGACAACGCAGCGCAGGTCACTCATTTTTGGATCAGTACCTGGGCATCGTCTCCATGCTCTGCTGCCGGTGATGGTTCTCCTGGCAGCGGCTCTCCGTTGTGAACGGGGGAGTTCTGGGAGGGCGTGTCAGGGGGGTTGATGATGACAGACCTCTCAGAGCGACTGCTGTCCTTACTGCTGCTGGCCTTGTGCCGCTCACGGCTTCGCTCCCTGCAAGAGACACACACACACACACACAAATAACAATAGACTCATTCAGAAAGGTGCGGGAGACACATTGACACACACAAGATCAAAAAATCTTTTACATTATGCCATTTCATACGGTCAGTTTGACAAAATGTACTTATTGTAAGTCACTTTGGACAAAAGCGTCTGCTAAATGACAGAATATAAAAATCTTCTTCTTTCCTCTGTCTATCACTCACACTCACACACAAACATTCCCGTGCAAAATGAATATTCCAGCAGCTAAGCAGAGGAGAGAGGAGCGGAGACGAGGGGGATCGAATTATTCTCTCATTTACAGAATAGGCCTAGTGAATCAGTGAAATAGGTTAGAGCCACTCAGCTGTGACGACCCTAATCCACAAGCTCTGTCCGTCTCTCAATCTCTCGCTTGTTCGCTCTGTCTCTCTCTCTCCCTCTCCCTCTCCCTCTCTCTCTCGCTCTCATTTCGTTTATTTTTCCATGTGGCTTGCTCAAATCGAAAACAAATACACACAACAACAAACTGTCAAATAAAAAGCAGCAGAGCAAACATCAGCGCCTTTTACTGAGGCACACAACGGGCGCTGAATGTATTCCATGAAATACAGACATACATAGCAAGGGCAGGCGTGAGAGATGCAGTATGTGTACAGAGAGCGATACAGTCAGACACACACACACACACACACAGATACAGTAGACACACAGATAGTCAGATAGTAAGGCAAGCAGGCATGAAACATACCCATGTCGGTTTGATCTGCCGGAGCGGCTGGAGTGATAGGAGTAGCCTGAGTGGGTCGACTCGGTGTCCATCCCAACGGAGTTCGGGCCCAGCGATTGGCTGGGGAAATGAGGAGATTTTCGACGTGTGGCAGAGAGGGCAAGTTGGCAACGGCACACAGGAAGAGGGAGGGGTTGCTATAGAGACTGGCCTGCAGAAGACCTCAGGAATCTGCGATGACAACTACCCAGGAGAGCTGCTGTAGAGGCCACATTGACCTGAGAGAGAGAGAGAGGAGAGAGTGAAAGAGCGAGAGAGAGCGAGAGAGACAGACAGACAGACAGGTTCCCATCAAAGCTTTGCATTAGAGCAAGCTACAACTAACAAATAATGCAGTAGATGTACTTCCGGCCTGGTGTTGCTCATGCAGACTCTAGTCTATATTTGGCTGTACAGTACTAAGCTGTACAGGCATTTGCTGATACTGAGCGTTCAATGCATTTCCATGGGGGAAGAATGACAACCAGTGATCAGAGTATTAGAGCTATGATCCATTACATTATGACAGAGGACTAGTGGCATGCTATGCCTCTCTACACAATTCCTCTCTTCGCTAGCAGGCAGGCCTATAAGAGGATTTGAAAGGCAGGTAGATGCATAAGATTATCTATCATTAAATTATGGACCAGGCAGCTTTATTCTATGCCACGTATCCAAAAGACACACATGTTGGGAAGCAAAATAGAGAATAATGGACGTCAGAGAGAAGCACAGTTTCAAATATTGAAGATACAACATTGAAGAATTAGGTTTCAAAATGAAACATTGCGCATATTAAAAAGGTGGCTATAAAAAAGTGACACCTAGTCTTACAAAATGATTGATAACACACAATTAAAACGAATTGTGGTACTTTTTAAACAATATTAAGCAATTTATGTCCTTGGTTAACAAAAAGATAACTCCTTTCAATCCTTTATTTTTTGTGATACTAGATGATGGACTGAGGGGAATGATTTTTTTCTCCAAAATGGACTCATTTTGAACTGACTCTCCATCGTGTCGTTCTCATTTTAGTGGTAATGGGTTCAGATTGAATCTGCCAGACTCCCTTCCTGGGCCCTAATGTGAGCTGTGTGCTCCATGAGGATGTCTTAGCATCCCACCATGCGTGACCATTCATTTAGACCTCAATCTACTCTCTTTCTGTCCCCCAGCAGTTGTCCTGACAACCACCTGCCAATCACTATCCCCGGCCGAGTCTCATTTTACTAACCAGGATTATGCAAATATTGTGCATTCTCAGGCCCTGTTTAGAGGCTATTAATTATCTCTCTAACCGATGGGGCATATAAAACACCAAAATAGCCTATTCAGCATATTAGGATGCAAATCGACATAGCAGCATGGTGATGATGCTCTGAAAGCTGCAGTTATTGGAAAACATTGAAATGTGGCTGATTTGCATTAGGATGACATGGGGGGGGGGGTTTGAGTGCTCGTCTTTCCTTCCATTAGAAATACCCATCATGGGAAATGTGGCTACTGCATATGAGAAACCACAGATTTGCCATTAGGACTGTTACAGAATGTATTCAGATATGATACTATATTATGAATTATGTAATAACATTACCACTATAGGATCTGTCTATAGGATTTCTCATGTGCCAGACACAAGCTGGGGGTGGGATGCTGTTTCAGACACACCACGATAACCCACTATAATCCACTCAAAACAGGTGTAAAAGCAGCCTCTGTGACAAAAGGCTCAATGCTGTACCTTTTCTTCTGAGAGTATATACCATCTGCCTCCACTGAGCCGCGACGTATGTTATTTACAAGCAGGGAACATAACGTCGAACAAGGCTGAGCAATATATATGCAAGACTTCAATAAATAATGGACTTGAACATAACTGGAACACACCACTCACAGCATCAAAGCTGATGTCAGGGCATCAAATTTTAACACCAGCCGGAGTTAGACGGAGGAGAGTCATCTCTCATCTCTAACCCACATCTGGAGCGTCCACTGTTGCCTTGGTAACACTGGAGGCAGGAGGGCCCTTCTAGCAGCAATAATCAATCACCCCTGCTGAGAGTAAATTTGTGCGATACACTCATGTGTGTGTGTGAGAAAGAAAGAGAGGGTGGGGGTGGCAAGGAGAGAGGGCACAAAGAGCAAACAATGGCCTCTCATCACACTAAGCATCCTTATGGTTAAATGAATAAGCCTATGGTTTGAATAAAAGCTGTTAACCCCCAGAGCGCTGATCTCTGAACGTGTGGCGGTGGTATATGGGCCAGGCCGATCCCTCTGAGAAGTCACTCATCCACGAGACGAGCATGAAGAGGCACAGAGAAACAGGCCATGTGGAAAATCACAGCCACAGGGTAAGAAAAACTATCAATTACAAACCAAGGGATAAACATGAATAAAGCATGGAATAACAGGGGATGTGAGCGAGCGGCTGCCTGCCTCGCCTACGTCTGTCCGTCCAGAAACTGAGTAGTACAGCACACTGCACAGAAAATATCGGCTCTGGTGAAGCATAATTGCATTTCTGCAGACAGTTCTGGTTGGCTGCACTGAGGAGAAATTCACGAGAGCAGCAAGTGACACTAATGTAAAACAAACACTCATTAATGTGTTTGCTTAGTGGATGAAGTCTGTGGCACAGTGGGAGCTAATTATGCAAGGTCAGACTCAGAGGTATAGGCATGTGTGTGCTGTTAGGGAATCGTTTTTAGTCTTGTTCCAGAGAGACAATGTTAAGAAATTGTTCTACAGTAGCAGCAGGGTGTGGGTCTCCATGGGGGGAAGCTACAACAACTGACAGGTCAGTTTATTCATAGGAATCCTTTCCCTGCCGATCCAGATCATCTATTACTCATGAATGCCATACAGCACTGGCACCCTGTATGGCACAGATCAACCTCATACCTCATCTAGAGTACGCACCGAGGCCTGGTTACCATGGCATCTGTGCCCTCCCTCCCTTACACTCATTAGCCCTCTTGCCTTCCTTCTTTTCGGTGTGCCCTGCCCTGGTGGCATTGCGCCATAATGTGCCAGATGCAGCAGCTGGCAGTCTGCTTTGTTTGCTTGTTTGACAGTTTAAAAGCACTCTACAACCCACCAAATCCCATCTACAACATACAGGCCTACCATATACATTATTTCACCATAACGCAAACACAAAGCACTTATTTTGAAAGTGGCAAATTGAGTGGAATTAAAGACAAAATATGCTTGCGCGCGCACGCACACACACACACACACACACACACACACACACACACACACACACACACACACACACACACACACACACACACATTGACACAGTCCAGTAAGCTGGGTAAAAGCTCTCTGAAATCAAATAAAGGGTGACAGAGTGTCGGCCAGTGTTATATATAGTGATAGCAATCTCCAATCCCCCCATGGACTACAGATAACCCTGAGGAACAGCTGTTGATTAACATAATATTGTAACACTGACTGACCAAAAACACACAGACAAAGCCAAAGATACGCAGACATGGAGCCCTCTGCAAAAAGCCTTTTTTAAATTTTGTGGGTCTAACCACTAGGATACACAGTGTAATTAATTTAGTAATTTGTTTTCTGTATATTTTCCCTTAGATGGTGTTTCAGTGGGGTCAGAACACTGCGACACCCTGGGGTTTAAAGCCTTACACAAAGATATTTGTCAGGGATGGAAACTGGTATTGGCAGAGATCAAACCTGTGACCTTTGTGTGACAGGATAGTATATCAGCCCCTCCCACCCTGCTGCCCTTACAATATGCTGGCACACACACACACACACACACACACAACACACACACACACACACACACACACACACACACACAGAGTAAAAGGAGAAAGTTAAGAGCTGACACAGTTCTCTGGAATGCAAACTTCGTCACTCCTGATCCCCTCATGTGGAACGAAATAAAAGGAGAGTTGAAGGAGAGAGAGAGAGAGAGAGCGGGAGAAGTGGTGCAGGTGGGAGGAGGGGTCTGGGAGACATTCTTCAGAGCGGAGTTAAGGCAACATGCCTGGTTTAACAACAGTATTGGGTGCTTTTGTGTCAATAAATATACTAATGTACCTCCATAATGCACTCTGCAGTCTGCCATCCATGCTTTGCAGAATGCCAATGCCCCTGAATAGCCTAAAGGTATCTGAAAGGTAGATCACAGCTAGACTACACTGCAACTTTAGCCTGAATACAAGCTTTAAAAATAGGGAAGGTGAACAATGGCGAGATCAATGTCACATCTACTCCGCAGTGAGCATTCAGGGCAAGAATTGATATCTTTCAAGGGATGACTCATCTATTTCAAAGGTCCACCGCTCCCAGCCGAGCGTAGCCTACCCCTAAACCTCACTGGATGGGACCTATCAGCACTATTCAATAATAAATGGCTGTAGGTGCTGTACAATTTCACAGCACCATCATGTCTCAGAGGGGTATGAGGCTACTGAGGTAGAAATGACTAAGTTTAGCAGAGCTAGTGGAGGCACGTGAAGTTGCCTCAGTCAAGCCCATATTAACAGCTCGCCCAGCTGTGCACAGTGTGCTGTCAGAATAGGTGAGCAGCAGGACAGCTGATGATGGCGAGCAGCATGAAACACGCCGTCAGCCCACTGGAGGTCTATAGGGTATATAGGGTTCACATCAGAGGCCAGCTTCAACTGAAACGCCATTTAGGTTTCAGGCTGCTGAGGCTGAGAGACCAAGACACGTTACTTCTCTATTACACAGCTACAGCTTCGGTTACAATAGATCTCGTTTCAGTCTCATCCTGAACACCATAAGCTATATATAAGCTATCACCCCAAATCACGCATGCATTCTGTTGGTTCGGTGTATTTACAAACGATTATCTATTGTACTAGTCAAATGAAAGGTAAAATTGAAAGGGTTTGCGACACAAAATATAGCCCAATCTATGTAATCTGTCAGACTAGAAACAGGCTACATCTGTCTGGTGAGAAGGAAACCATTTTTTCACGACGGCAGCATTGAACTTCACCAGCCTATAATTCCTGTCTCGTGCTGTGTCTCGGGCTTTGGCCATTGGAGACGCCGGTGTGGTGAACACTCCGCATCGTATATAAAAGGACAGATATCCGCTCTATCCGAAATCGTTTACTTACCTTTTCAAAAGTGTGCCATTCCTTCACTTGCGTCTCGGCGTGGAGAGATGTGCTGCCGCTGCGCTGCTGCGGGGCGCACCTACTGGAAAGCCAACTGATGAACCGCCGCTAGGAGAGGCAGCCCCTCCATACGCGCCTTGCTATTGTGGTTAGTAGGACCAGAGAGGGAGGCAGGATGGAGGTAGGAATATAGGCTACACGCTAGAGGCATCAGTGCACTTGTTACAAAGAAGAAATTAGGCATCGAGCCACGAGAGGTCGTGCTTTGCAGTGAGTTTAGACCCGCTAAGCAAGGGCGTCACCTGGGTATGGCAAGGTATGACATACCTTATCCCAAGTTAAAATTTGATATTGTGGTTTTTATCTTTATAATAAAGAGCAAAGCATATGCAAAAAAAAAAAAAAAAATACATCTAGAATCTATCTGGAAACCATATTTAAAAAGATCACATCTAGGAGCATTTAGGCACACAACCCCATACTGGGCAAGATAGTTTGGGTACGGAGCCCCTAAAGTCCCGAAAGGTGATATTTTTTTTATCTTGTGCGCACAAGTTAATTATCTTGTGGGAACAAGTTATTATCTTGTGCGCGCAGATAAAAAAAAATCACCATTCGGGACTTTAGGGGCTCCGGTGACCAGTAATTTACCAAATAATAAAATCTTCTCAGCCATCAGTAATTGGCCCCAGAAATTTAATCTGTATAAGAGGCGTTGGAAGTTTTGGTGGAAAATTATAGTGGATGCAGGGCTTTGCCATGCTGTAGGGACACTACCCATTGTATAAAAAAGAAGAGCGTAAACATTCAATAAATGTTAGGTTTTATTGACAATAATAATTATATTAATTAATAATATTATTCTTCCACCGTGGGATACAGTTCTTCGACAGTAACTAAACCAGTAGTTTTAAATCCCAGTCCTCAAGACCCAGAGCCCTGCTGGTTTTCATTCTAGTCATCTAATCAGGGTTCTGATTTACACCTGGCTGCCAGGTGAATGAAATTAACTGCAATTAAATGCAATTAGCTGTCTGGTAGGATAGAAAATCAGCAGTACTCTGCGTCCAGGATTGAAAACCAATGAGCTCAACTAAATGGTTGCTAAGCCACACCACTGTAGGTCAGGGGTCATCAATCCTGGTGTCCTGCAGGTGTTTGCTCCTCCGTGGCAGTTAATGAGCCACACCTGGTGTCAGGTAGATACAAACAGATGTGGCTCATTAACTAACAAAAGTCTGCAGGACACAGGAAACCGGAGGAGGACCGGGACTGATGACCCCTGCTTGTAAGTGTTCCTGGTATGAGTGACTCCGCCCTCACACACACACACACACACACACACACACACACACGAATAGAATTAAAGAGCAACTCAACACTAAATCATATAAGGCAGAAAACACCAATCAGTGATGTCACAGCAGGTGTTTTGCATCAGCTGTCAGAGGCAAAACACCTGCTTTGACGTCATTGATTGGGGCGTGGCCAGAAGTGCAACATGCTTGAAAAATTTCAAGTGCAGTGCAACAACGATTCTCTGCCCAATGTGATTTAGAGTTGATGTGCTCTTTAAGGCCCATGCGCTTTTTTGAAAGGCCTCTATAAAAAGCAGGATAATATAAGCCATAGGCAAAAGGTGCAAAATTCTCTTGAAAACAGATTAGCCTATCTGCAGTGGCCTAGGATAAGAAAAAAAAATCTAAAATATACCAATCAGGAGAAACATATTCAAAAAAATCAGTTTGAAAACTTACATTTTAGAATTTCAACCTTCTACAGTTTAATTTTCCCCCATGATGAACCATGAATCATCCACCAGGCACTGCCAGGCAGCCAACAGAGGGCGGTGTTGCTCCTTCCAAACCGGCACATGGCCTTTGGCGAGTCACCACATTGAAGAATATCACATATCGAAGCATGACATTTTGCGAGAAAATGTCTATAATGTAACCTCCAAACCTGTTTCAACACATTCCAGCATATTCAACCTAAGGAGAAGAATCAAATCTAATTTCAAATCGTTGTGGACCCCTGGTGTGTGGCACAGCTTGACTGGAAAATAGGCCTACAGTTGTAGCCTAGTTTTAATATCTGACCTACATGGGCTATAATTATACAGAATATCATAATCACAGGTATAGGCTATAACATTTTCCCCATCCCCTTTTATATCACAATGTGGTTACAGCCCCCTCCATACCCCCCCCCCCCCCCCCCCCCCCCTCCATACCCCCCCCCCCCCCCCCCCCCCCCCCCCTCTCTCTCTCTCTCTCTCTCTCTCAGTGTGCAGACAAAGGCCTGTCACTCTTGCTGCTGGAGTGGACAGGGACAATGCCCTCTCTACCCCTTGGGCCACATTACACCGCAGAGACACGCATAAAGAGACAAGAGTAGCCTAATAGGAGCGTCTAACCCAATGGAGAGAAAAAGCAAAGGGACAAGTAGTTGTGTTGAAAGAGGCACTCAGGTTGAGGAGAATATATTCTTCGTCCCACACTAACTAATGTTATGGGTTTCAGGGATATTTTTTTAATATGGGCTAAAATCTATTTAGCCCACTATGACTGCCAGTAGTGGGCCATTTTGCATCAATATTTATATAGCTGCTTCACCCTGAATAAAAATCTACTGCTTTGCTGCGAATGTCTGGCATTAGTTTTGAGTGTTATTTTGTTCGACAGACTCTGTTGTTTCTTCTTTAGGTCCACATTGTCTTGTGTGTATGTGTGTGTGTGTGTGTGTGTGTGTGTGTGTGCGTGTGTGTCCCCGGAGACTTGGCAGACGGATGGGCCGTAATGTGGTTGTCTCGGTTCGTCTGGAGCAACACCTGCCCCATCTATGGGGGGAAAGAGTCTGTCTGCCCGCTGTGTCGCTGTCCTCTCCTCACTCAAACCACGGTGCTTATAAAGGGGACAGGGAACATGATATATAGCCTAAAACAAAACAACAAATTCAAGACATTTATTTGAAATAAGAGCCTCAACTACGACCAGGGCAAAGACATTTTTTAAAAGAAAATCTACAATCATACATTTTTCGGCTAAGTTTAAATAAACTGTAACTTTGATTTTCTTTAAAACGCAAAGTAGACCCTCTGGGCTAGGAAGGGTTAGTATATGAGTGGACAGTCCTCAACATTGCTGCAAAAAGTGTAAGCTATAAAATGTTTGTTTTTTTTAATTTTTTTTATTTAACAGTGATTTTAGTTTTAACAGTATATTTCCAACCTCATAATACCTGCAACCCAAATTCCCAGTTGCAATTGCAATTCGGCCTGCGGGACTTAATTATAGTCAATAAAAGTGCACAAAACAACAACATCCCCTCTTAAATTCTTAAATTAAGACAACTAAATAAATATTTATAAATTGGTGCAAACACAGTTATTACAAATAGCCTATAGGCCTGAACAAAAGCCGAGGCCTGCACATTTAAGTTTTCAATGAACAAATCTCCTATACAGCAGCTTTCAAAATCTACAGCAGGTATTTGCTTTCTTCGTCTTTCTTATTTGGTGACAGTAAGCCTAGTTTGAACTGTAGTCCTAAAGCAGGCTACAGGTTCCCACTGTGATGTGTTAAAAGTAGGCTATGTGTCTGTGGTACTCAATAATACGTTTATAGTGATCTTATTTTTTTTTTTTATCTCCTGTGGTATCATTGTCCTACAGTTTTGCTGTGATATTTTATTCTTCTATAAATCATTATAGGGTTTTTTCGTAGCTTCGTGGCTGACGGCGGCCTGCATGGCTGTTCGTGTCCTCACAACCTATACATCCAACACATGGTTGAGGTAGGAGATGTAACAAATCGCTAGTCGCAGGATCTCTATCTTGGACAACTTTTTGTCGGGTGGGAGCGTTGGAAGTAGCTTCCTCAGCTCTGCAAAGGCCACGTTGAAGGCCTCCACACGGATTCGCTCCCTGGTGGCGTGGGCAGATCGGTATTTGGCTGTTGCTCGCCTCCGCCGCCTCTTCTCCTCCCTGCTAAGAGCGGGCACGGTCAGGGAGCGCGCCTTACCCTCTCCATCCACGGGCTCGGCCGGCATGGGCGCGCACTCCACCTTGAAAGAGTCCAACAGGGTCTCGGTGTCCGTCTGGCCCCAGGGCAGGTCGGGCCCGGGCTGGTCTGGACTGAGCATCATCTTCTTGTCCGATTTCAAAACTCCTAAGACAAATAACAGAGGTTCAGCCAAGTAAATCGCCCAGCTGCAGTTTGAGAGTTGTGACATTACTTTGTTTAAACTTCCAGGAATAGCAAATGTGATATTGGTCATTACCACGGATGAGAGTAAAACCACTCAAACCTCACCCAGCCTTTTATTTGCGAAATAGAGTTTTCCCACCCTTTTAAACTGACACAAACGTTAATTTTATGGTAGACCTATCTATTTTTAGAATAAAGCATAATGCTTTTCTGAAAGTTTAATTGATTTTTGTTTAGATGGGTTATTGTTTTCCTTGATGATTGCCGGTACACCTGCAGTAGGTTTTAGTTTACCCACCTTTTTATTTAGCCTACCACTACATCGCTGCCTGTAGCTCGTCGTAAACTATGTGGCCAAGGTGAGACTAATCTTGCTCGTAAAGCTCGTCACGGGACAAAGGGACTTAAATCTTTGTAACTCCTGCCCCCAGGCGGCGGATCTGCACGGCGCTGTCCGCGGTGCTGAAACAGTGTCAACACTGCAGAAACATGCATTTAGTCTGGTAATGAAGCTTTTATAAAATGTTGTTTTTCTTAAAACAATAAGTAAAAAACTGCAAATCGAATCTTTTCAAGAATTTCCTTGAATCACGTGGCATTAGTGGAGTGAACCGCATTATTCTGCCTTATTTCATAATATTGACACAAAACAAACAAGTGAAGGTATCACACTCCTTTGGCATTTTCTCCACTTGTTTTAAAGAAAACAAGATTTTATAACTCGATCATGCTTGACTTAACATGGATATTGTTTTTTGCATTGAACTGTTTGTTTATATTTTCCAGAGCGCACGAGCTTGTAGGCTTAGATTTGTTTTATTCTGTTTTATTCTGTTCCCCATGCTTTAACAGCGCAAGTAAATTTTCCCCGAGTGGGTATAGCTTATGATTCTGCAATCTCTGAACTAATAAGTTAACGAAACGACAGGGAAGTTAATAATGAAATAAATCAGAAGCGAAGCTCCAGATTCACATGCTATCTGTTGGTAGAAGGAATAGCCTAAACATTTGAAACATTGCTGTGGGGCTGTTATTAGCAACATCACTAACATTTACCAAGATGCAGAGTATAAAACATTATTAATTTATATTATATTATTATTTAAACTTACCGGATACATTTAAAGAGCTAGATCCAACTGGTTCAAAAGTAGGCCTAAAAGTTGAAATAATGTATTGTCTTCATTAAGCCGCATCCCGTCTCAGAATACCAAAATACAGTCCGTGCGGTGCCTGCAGGTGTAGTAAAGTTGTCTCTTTGAGCTCCCCATCGGTCCCCATGCTTCTGTTTTTCCGGTCTTGATTCAGTTCAGTCGAGATAAAGAGCTCAAAACGGGACATGAGATTAGGTTTGAGGTCGGGTGACAAACTGCCCCGCGTCCTGTCCGTCCTCCTCCCTGTCGTTCATCATGCCAGGTGCACATCACACTGCATGCTGGCGGCTATCCTTCAGTCTGAGGTGACAGCTCGGCTTGTTGATCTGTCAGCCTCCTGCTCTCACTTTCCTCTCAACCTCGCTTGATTGTATTGTGCGCAATCTTCTCGTCCATAAAGACCGGAGTGAAGTGACGACATGCAGGATAATATGAGATGCTGTGTGTTGCCTAAACCTCTCCCCCTTTTCTCCTCCCTTGTATCTTTCATCCCCCTGTGTGCAGAGCCTCTATCAGTCAGAGTTGTCCTCTTTGTTGTTTTAGGTGGAGACATTTTTACCCATATTTGCAGCCTTATCGACTGGGCATGGATTGATTATAGTCCTAAACGTGAAACTATTACCAATAACGTGATCTTTTATAAAAATCAATCACAGTATCCTATCAGTATAAGGTCAAGTGAGCACCTGGGTCTTAATAGAAAGCAAATTGAGTGAAATGTGCCTTTATGGTCTCATTTCCAAAACACAAATTGCCTCCATCACGGATACAGGCTGAAACACCTGCTGTCGTCCGACCATTAAAACTTAAAGCCAACCATGGCAGGCAAAGCAGAGAGCAGCTCCTTTAGGCCGGCCGACTAGAAGAGGATATTTATTATGGATCCAGGGGAAGGATGGGTCAGAGCCGTGCCAGCGCTGGACGTGGTGCTGGTGACGAGATTGGGTTTTAAAAGCCCAGCGGGCCTGTATACGGCTGGGGAGCAGTAAACCATAGGACACAACAGAGAGTTTTGTCACCTCATAAGCTGTAAAATTTCACCAGGGCACCTGCTCTGCCATCTCCAGCACTTTAATAGGCCCAATGCTCATAGAGCCACCTAGTTAAGAGATGGAGGCATAGGATAAACAATCTGTAAGGGAAGTGAATAGAGGGCGGTACAGTAAAACTGCTCCTCCACTCAAGCGAGGAAAAAGAGATGGACAGCACGCTCAGTGAAGGTTACTCTACCCACAGGCGTGTAAGTGCCTTTTATTACAATAGGACATAAATATATTTTACCATATAAGATATCGTATGGTACAAAAAAAGCAGCAAAACCGCATAAAGCCTCTCCATGGATACTGTGGTTCAGTGTGTGTCTGCATATGTATAATGTGTGTTTGGGAATGGGTGTATATGGTTATGTGTGGTAGGTGTGGGGTTATAGCATTTTTTTTAATCCACTCATCTCTTAGAAGGCAATGTCATTGCTAATCATTACTAACATAATGATGGTGAGTGAGTCACCTCGACCCTCCATCTTTATACTAACGGTGGAAAATATTTCAGACACTGTTAGCGATTCTACAGTAGATGCTCAATTGGGATCATGTGTGGTTATTGAGAAAGCCTTGGCATATGGCTAACATCATTACCACTCTCTTCAAACCACCAGGTGACCATTTGTGTCTTATGTACTGTATGTATTAAGAAATGTCATCCTGGACATGCTGCTCATCCCAGGAATGACATGCATGATGTGATGAAGGTGATCCCTCACAATTGTTAGGTTAGTAATGATTAGTATTTGCCTAGTCTTCTCAGAGATGAGTGGATTGATTCTGGATTGATGCAGGCCAGGAAATACACACCATTACAGAACACCTCACTTTGGTTGGGCTTTGTTGGTGTTTCCTTGATTTTGGCCATATGTTGTATGTTGACGATCTGATGAAGCTCTATTTGAACAAAGGCTCAGGATTGAATAATGACAACAGCCTCTAACACAATACAGAAGGCTTTTTTTCCCAGTACTACTGAATAAAGCACCAAATGGAGGGCTTTTAAACTAGATGCAAAGCACATGCACAATCTAACTCTAAAAAAGATTGGAAACAGCAGAGGTGAGAAAGAGACATATGGCATTATGTAGCTATACCCCTATCCCAATAGGATTTAAGGGGTGCCATGGGAATAGTTTTGGCATGGTGGTATATAGCCACTCTGTCAAAATGAAAGCACTCTGTCAGTCTCAGGGAGAGGTGAGGGTCAGAGGGGCTGGTGTGTACATGGTCACGAGCGTGTGCGGTGAGTATAGTGTGTGTTTCGCTGTAAACCAGCTGTCTACAGTAATTGCAGCACAGACTGTAACAGTCTGCATCCTCAGATTCCATAAAAAATAAACAGACATGGAACAGACTGCGCATCAGCTAAGAGGCCATGGGAGAAGGGTGCACTCTTGCAGTTCAAGGCAATTATCTCATATGGTATGTCTGTCAAAAACAATTGCATGTCTACTACAAAGCCAGTTTTATCCTACAGAGTCAAATACTCATCAGAAAGTGCTTGTTTTAGAATAATATACTGTATTACCAAGTATGACAGAATTACCATTGGTTTGCTGTAGGAATCGTAGTCTTGGCAATGGAAAGCTTCTTTTCCCAAGGCATAGTCCTGTCCAGAGACAGCAGACTATCTGGCTGTCATGCTGACAGGAAGGATGGATCACGTTTATTGATTTTTATTGATTTCCTATGTCACCTTTAGGTAGGATGACATATTAGGGGTGCTTTGAACAGTTTAATTTGCCATAATTACCGAATCAATGACGATTGATTCTGCCAATCTGTGTCTGTATAGGTTTTTGTATGACTGGTCAGGCCCTTCCCTTTAGTTACAACAATGTGAAAATCAATGTGTAATGTAGCAATAATATCCCATATAACGGCTGTGATTTCAGCAGAATCCCTTGTGACCATATTAGAAGAAGACTTTCAGGTTCTCTGCCCTTCGCCACACTCCATCTTCCCCTTCCCATCTCTTCCCTTTCCTCTTGTGTCCTCTCCTCCCCCGCTCTCCTCCAACTCTCCTGGGTGTAGCCCTTGCCTGCCTTGCCTGGACACCATCTGTTTTGTCATATAAAAGGATAGAGCCCCAAACCTCATGTTTTCACCTCCTGCCTCATCTGTGTGTGTGTCTGTGTGTGTGTGTATGTGTGTACTGACACCCACAATAAAACAAATGGAGTGTTTGCATTACATTAGCTAGACGAAAATGTATGCATCTATGTTTAGGCACGTATGATGTGTACATTTCAATTAAAAAGAAGTTTGTGTGTGCATGTGTTTTGCATGTGTATGTGCTAAATATTATGTGTGTGTGTGTGTGTGTTGGTGTGTGTGTGTAGACCTATGTGTGTTCATTGTCTCTCTCCCATGAGCCTTGAATTTGTTTGAGGACCATCTGTTACTCAGTATTGGACATTTTCCTTCTGCATCCTGGTTTCTTGCTGTCTCTCACTTTCGGTCACTTTTATCTCCTAAAATGTGTGCAAATGTGGCAAATTGCCACAATTTTTCAAGCTTTCATGCCTAAATGCTTGTTTCAGGTGTCATCTCTGTTGTAGGAGCATCAACACTAACAAATCACACATACTGTAGATACAAATAACTTGAAATTGTTTCATTTTCCCTCTTCCCTGTCTTCTTCCACCCCGTCCCTCAACCCGCCTCTCTGTCTGGTTACCATCTGCTGTCATCTTTTGTTTCTGCTGATATGGAATCAGATGACATATAATCGATCAGCTTTGTAACCATGGCTACTGGGGTGAGGAGAAAGGAGGGAATTGAGGAGGGAAAGAGAGATGAGACATTATGGCAGTTCAGAGGTTCTCAACCTTTTTGGCACAACCTCCAGGTGCCGGTGCACACACATAGAGTCAAGAACTTTGACTTTATCTTTTTCATTTAATTTATTATTGAGGGAAGACCAGAGGCTGTACATATTAATTATTTTCAATGACAAAGGCATGCATTGCAAAGTTACGAACATGAATAGCGTATTTGTGGAGATAAAAAATGAACAGGAATGGAACAGGAATGAGACATTGTTTTAGTTCAAGGCAATTATCTCACATCCCATGTTTGTCAAAATAATTGTCTGTCTTCTACAAAGGCATCTGTATCCTCATGTATTTGAGTAATGTACTACCACATATGACAGAGTTACCATTGCCTCAAGTGGTTCACTATAAGAGTCATGGTCTGTGAAAAATGTTATTATTGAAGGGACACCAGAGGCTGTAGATTTTAATTATTTTACATGAAGAAAACATATGCATCACAAAAACTGGGGACATTTTTCATTCTCACTCTTTCAATGAAAATCCGCCCCAGCATCATCCTGTGAACCTTTGGATTGATTTAGTTTGCATATACTATGTGTTACATTAAAAAATACTAATAGTAAAGGATGTAGCATACATTTTGGAATAGTACATTTTAATATAATATAATTCAATGGAATAATTCCCTTGTCTTCTCTTTATTCACAAAACAGACAATCCATTTATCCATCTAGCCACCTAACAACTTTCACAGATTTTTCTTTCCAAGTTGGCACTTAGTTCAGTCTTGTTTTCAGGCCTCTATACACAAGATGACCAAACTGTACTGTAATTGAAAAACAAGCATGAGAAAGTGGATGAGGCAGAAAAACAAACCCTTGACAAAAATATAATTGACACAGAAGAGCATGAATGGAAAAGCAGAGTAGATGGATTTGCTCTGGGCAGACTGCACAGCTGAGAACAACACTGGGGAATACCCATGTTTTTCCCTGATAGAGAAATGTGAATGTTAGTTCCTTCATACTTAAAAGCAGTCACTTCAATTAGCTGTGTATACTAACTACTTAAATCGTACTTCAATTTAGGCAATTCAGTTAGACAGTATTACGGAGGACACCTGTTTCTATTTCTACAGGGGAATTTAGTGGAAAACGGAGAAGCATACAACATGTTAATGTGACAGAGAAGACAAAGATACTGAAAGAGTGAGACTTTCTCTTCAATCACATTGCAGAGAATTGACACAGGACGCATTGACAGCAGACAACTGCTATCTGGATCCATGAACTGTAACATTCATTAGTGCTCCTACTGTAAGTGCACACAAGGACTTTCAGAAGACTCTCTGTTATCCCCTCCATTAACAGTGTAACTCAGAGTTTGCTGTAACATACTCTGTCACAGTTGAGTGAACATCACTTCAGCGGTTTGCCTTGAGGGGCTTCGGCTTAAGAATCATACCAGGCCTGCAAACATACAGTAAGTGCCTGATTATCCCCATGAGGAAAGAAGAGAGGGGGGCGGAGAAAGAAAGGTGAGCACAGAGACAAGTAAGTCTACATTTAGAATGAGAATGAGATGAAAGTTGGACTCCTGAGATGCTCCCATGTAGCTCTAATGCATGTATCCTGTATGTATGCATACGCACAAGCACAGGCACACACACGCAAACACACACACACACAAACCACGAGCACATGACCTCGTCAGTATATGGCCACACAATATATTTTGAATCTAATACCCTTTCAGCCCCGAGAGAGGCACTCTGTCCTCATGGTTCCCATCCAACTCAGTGCAATCTGAGTGTACTTCACAGTCCAACGACCACTTTTGTTTATTGAAATATATGAGGGAAATCTGTATGCATGTCTATGCCTGTGTGTGTGTGTGTGTGAGAGAGAGTGTCTGTGTGAGTATAATTGTTTGTGGATAGGTGAAAGTTTGGGGTTTTGAGGGTGGGGAGTACTTACTGTATGCTGTGCTGGCCTTCGCTGCCTCCAGACAAACAGATTATCTACCTCTGCACAACATCCACTTTCCTCCATCGCCCAATCTTTTTTGGAATTACAAGAGGCAGGTACCTCTCCTCATTTTGGGACAACCTGTTGCTAGGTAACTTGGGGTCACAGCTGTTGGCTATGCCAGACCCTTATTGCCTCGTTATGGCTGAACTGGGGGCAGTCTGATATAAGAACAGTCAGATAGGATGAGCTTGGCCAGGAGTGCAGATGTATAAAATGCTTGGCCAAACCCATGCCAAACAGAGTGTCTGGTGCATTTGTCATGGCTATATTGAAACAATTTTCTGCAGCTAAAATGAAAATACCCAGCTAGGAACAAAACAAAACAATACACCGCCATCAGGCCTGAGCTGCCTGTGTTTGACCAGCCTTCAGGTGTTTACATGGATCTAGATCGATCTAGATAGAGACTTCCCCAGGCGCGTTGTCAGGAAGTGAAGGTGAGAGAATGGTTAGATTACACTTTACTCCCTTGAGGCTCGCACTGTCCCCCTTCATTATAATATGCAAATGAGAATACCCTGATGTAGGAATAACCAACATTTCATATTTTAATAAACTCTGCAATTTTTGGAACTCAGAATTGTGTCATTGGTGCTATTTTCGGTCTCAAGTGTGTCACTTGTTAGCCGGTGTGCCTCAAATCTAATGCAAATATGCCACATCAACTTAGAATTAGTATGATGCACCTTGAGATCAGACTACAATGCCTGCTGGGACATTTAAAAATGTCTTGTACTGGCAAGTTCACACTTGGATTTGATGTGTTAAATATCAGACACGATGAAGAAGACTGCCAAGAGGCCTCCTCACCATGTTCACTGCCTTTTTTTTTTATTCCTCTGTGTGTCTAAACCTTAAAAAAAATAGTCAGATGATGATTGGACTGAAGGTGGATTACATCCTGGATATGAATTTTGAAAGTGATGTTGAAGGGGTCATATGTTAAATGTGGCAAATGATTAGATGACTACTAAGTCAAAAAGAAAATGCACCTGTAAAGCAACATGAACACTCTGTCAATAGGCTCAGTCACCAGCTTTCTTTCACTTTGCAGTGTCTCACGAGACTTGGTGTTATGACAACATGAAGTTCCTCTGCCACTGGCTTCCACTGTGTGCCAATTATGCTCCTTCCATCTGTTGTACACATCTCCACTCGAGCCGTATATATTCACTGTTGGCTACTGCTGTAGTGTCACAGAGATGCAAGGTAAAAGAGGTTTCCACATGGTCTTCACTCACAAGATATATATCTGAGGATACAACCAGTGATTTCGCACTGTCTGCCAGCATTTGAATATAATGCAGAACAACACTACTGCACTACTCTCAAAACACACACCTGTCAGGACAGATCAGGCCAAACTTTTGGAGGCCACTTCTGTTTAATTGGAAAATCCTCATAACACCAAATGTTTAAATCATGGAGGCAGCATTTTGATATCAATTTGATAAAAATGAGCTCTTGCTCCAGATGGGCATGATGTTGTTTTCAAAACTCACAAAGTTTTATTATATCGTACAACTACAAACTTTATGTGAATATCCAACAGTGGTGCACCTGGTACCATGTCAAAGTCATAAAGAATGGTTAGAGATGATGAGATAATTCAGTGAACAATCATTGGAATCCTCTTATGATTTCCTTTGCTGCAGATGATACTCCCTCTCAAGGTGGCCCTTTGTATATCAGGAAATATCAGTATATGCTGCTCCCTGGTGGAGTAGCACATATAACAAGTTAATTGCAGGAATTTAATTTCACTGGAGTTATATCTTATAATTAGATCTCTTGGTTGTGATAATAAAACAGGAGAGAAATTGCCAGCTTTAACAAAGATATTCAAGGTTTTGTAAGAGGCCGCTACACGAGGTGAAATTTCTCTGACTATCATGCCTTGAATGACTTGGAACTTTTTTAATTTGTGTGCCCGCCAGGCAGCAGAGCAGAGACTGAGCCAAAGGATCACAGTAAATCCTGGTGCAGTGTTTACTCGTGGCCATTCCAGTGATTAGATCAGTGACATTAATCTGTTAAAGGTTGTAGTTTGCATGCTTTACAGAGGAACTGTTCTGCCGGTATATAGCCACAATTCATGACTCACCATCTGGATAGCTATTACTCACTTTGGCCTTAACCTCTGTGAGCCTTGGCAGACAATCACACACTGTGATTAAACCATAAACAGCACCAAATCAATCTCTCAACTATAAGAGCACTGAGGATCTGTCCCCATCTAGTGGTAAACTGTAGGAAGTAAATGGGATCTTTGGTTGTCATATTTTCTGGATGGTAAGACAGCAACAATGTTGCACTTATGACATTTACAAGAAAGAGTATCTTGTTTTAATTTTGTGGCAACTGTGTATATGTTGTTGTTGTTTTTTTTTATTAGTTTTTTATTTTATTTATTTACAATGTTATATGATAGAATTTGCTCTAACAATATGTATCCCCTTCAACTTGTCCTTAACTGCAATATGTGAAAGCATTATTGTGTGTACAGTGACAACACTAACAGTCACTGTTTTCAATAGGCTATGTGTATAAAATTGCCATGCACACATTACCACAACGCCGTATTTTTCTGTGCTGGCCACATGAGGGCGCTGTTGGCTATATTTCCATATCATTTTGCAAGCTTGGTGTACACTAAATCTGTGTGTGAGCCTTTGCATGATTTCCTTTGCATGTAACTTTGTGTGCCCTGTGTACACTCTGTAAACTTTGTCAATGGTTGTGATTATATGATGCTCCTTTTGTGTCTTCTGTAGTGAAATACACCAATATACCAAATAGACACATGCAGGGGAAAGCATGAAAACATACCTGTGGGCCCAACACAAGCTATATCATGAAAACAGGCTGAGATCATGTAGCACAGTACATCACAAAACCATGAAAACATACCTCCCAGCATAACACATGTGATCCTGTCCCTTCACAGCAGAGATAATGCAGCCAGAAAGTATACCAGCATACGTAGTGTGGTGATGCGGCACATGACAATGGGCTGTAAAGATGAAAAGAGTCCTTATAAACACCACAATGCCTCATAATTGTATATTTGAACAATCCAAGGAGCAGCTTGACTTCGGAGTCCTTAAAACTCAAATCACTTGAAATACTCAGTAAGTGAGAAGAAAGAACACAAAGAGTAGGAAGAAAGAATACAGTGAATAGTTGACAAACCATATCCATATGAGTCTCACTAATGTGCTGTCTCATGTGGAGTGTTTGCATGCATGTGTGCCCATGTGCTAATATGTAGCAGTTGTTCAACAGTGGCCCCCCACCACCCGACAGTGGCAGGGTAGATGGGAGTTAGGAATGTTTTTGGTCCCAGATGTGTGCCAGCTCACGCTTGCCTTTGATGCCCTTCGCTTTTGGTCTTTTTTTACAGGACAACATCCGTGAGTGGGCTTGACCGCAGGCAACTGCTTCTTAGACGAAAGTAATGTTAAGTAAAACAGAGCTGAAAACCAGCAGCAGTAAAGTATTGAGCCATTCAACCACATTTGCTTCATGTGGCTCCTTGACATCAGGCACTGCACACAATTGTTACACATACTGAACACAGACAGACACATAAAGACGCATACACACTCACACAGAGACCCAAAAGACACAAAGGCAGAGACATGCAGACACACACACACACACACACGTCTGTGAAGGGAAAGCAGGTAGCTCTAACAATGCTTGGTATATGTATCTAACTGTGAATTGTGTGTTCATCATGAAAACAGGGATGGGCAGAGTAAGTGTAGATGTGAGGTATGAGAGAAGATCCCATGACTGGATTGGCTGATTGATTAGTTTGATTGCTGATTGACAGGCAGCTGTGAGAGTGGGAATGCGCCAGAAGGATAGATGTATAAAAACAGCAGCTTTAGCCTCATCTCACAATGAGCTGTGTTTCCTCCATTAACACACCAGCAAAATCTGTAGTTCATCATTTGCAGTAGACATCTTGTATCACAATGGGTGAGTTTGCTGCTCTGCTGTGTTTGTCTAAGAACTGCAGAGAGTTTTGATGGTTAACTCAAACTTTGTTTAAGCTTGGACATTTTCACAACTTGTATTTGTTTATTAAATATCATTTGCTGACTTCATTGCTGAGCTGATGTGCACTTGGTCTAACCTGGATTACCTGTTTTAGCAGCAAAGAAAGTGCTGATTGTCTATGCCCATCAGAGCCCTGGGTCATTCAACGCTGCAGCCAAAGATGCTGCTGTGGCGGCTCTGACTGCTCAGGGCTGCACAGTGGAGGTGTCCGACCTGTACGCCATGAAGTTTAAGGCCACCGCTACTGCTGAGGACATCACTGGTATGAATTTCAACTTGACAGACTTTGATTTGCTCTTCAGGCCCATCAGAAACTTGTTTTCTGTCTCGGCAGGAGAAGTGAAGAATGCTGAAAACTTCCAGTATGCACAGGAGACCAAACTGGCGTGGGAGGAGGGAAAACTGTCTGCTGACATCACTGAAGAACATCGTAAACTCACTGAAGCTGACCTTGTCATCTTTCAGGTATAGTCTAGAGGACAACATCATGTTGCCTTCAACTCTCTACGTTACAGCTAACTTGATGCTACTTCTCAGTTCCCCATGTACTGGTTCACTGTTCCTGCCATCATGAAGGGCTGGATGGACCGGGTGCTCACACTGGGCTTTGCCTACACATCAGAGAAGAGGTATAGCCAGGGAATCTTCAAGGTAAGGTAGCCAGTCAAGAGGTTTGCATTAATGTGCCCAGTTTGGTTTCTAAATTGTCATTTCCTCTTCAGGATAAGAGGGCCATGCTGTCATTCACCACTGGATCCCAAGAGTCCATGTTCAGTGCAAATGGCATCAATGGAGACATGAACGTCACCCTGTGGCCACTACAGGTATCTTTGGGTCCTTTCCTGGACAAGTGAAGGGGGCATTAATCAATATTTACATGTAACACCAAATGTCTGTCCTGTCCAGAATGGCATCCTGCACTATTGTGGTTTTCAAGTCCTGGCCCCTCAGATCTACTGGGCTCCATCCCACATCCCCTCTGAGGCCCGCAGCACCATGCTGGAGGCCTGGCGTACACGACTGCAGGGCCTCCTGGGAGAAACGCCCCTCTCCTTTACTCCCTCTGACTGCTTTGATGGAGAGAAGGGTTTCCAGCTGAAGCCCGACATCCAGGAGAAGCATGCCAACAAGGAGTTTGGCCTGACAGTGGGAACCCACCTGGGCAAGCCACTCCCACCCAACAGCCAGATCAAAGCTGGGGTCTGAGGACTGCTGGGTCCTCAATTAATGTCATGTCTGCCTTAACTGTATATAAAGTGTTGCACAAATAAATGGCTTCTTAAACTGGTGTCAGGCCTAAATATTCTTTGTTGAGATTAAATCTCTAATACTGGAAACTAGAACTTGAGAATCTAATCACTGGTTTTACAAAGGCACAATATGAACATTTTTGGCCAATCTGAACAGATTAATCTGTTTGCCAGCCACTACTGGCACAGGAAACTTCAGATATTGAGGAGCCTCTGGGGTTTTGCTTTGCCCATGTCTCTACTGAGTACTAAAGTGCTCAAGTTCTACTCTCTGCACTTGACTATGAAACTACTGGCCCACATTAAACTGCAGTCTCTGTACCGACAGTTGGAAAGAATCGTATCATCTTAAGATGACTGACTAGATGTGCATGCTTTGAGGCCAGGGGTTTACACACTTGGATTAATGAGCGAGGGAACATAACACTAACTTTTTTTTTTTTTTTTTTTAGCTAGCCTGATTGACAGGTGTTTGGCTGCTGCTCATATTCTAGTCCCTCCCACCAATCACAGCTTTTCAAACACCTGGCTATGATTGGTTGAAGAGACTTTTAAGTAACCCACCTGGGCAAACCACTCCCACCCAACAGCCAGGTCAAAGCTGGTGTGTAGATGGCCTAGTGCTGAAGACTGGACTTTAGGTTCTGTGTGCGCAACAAAGCTTGTAGTCCATTCTCTTTCTGCTTCTTGGTTACTCAACTTAGACAAGTGTGGTAGAGGCTATGACTCGAATGTTTGGGTCAATCGAGTTAATGTCTTAAATGTTTGGATTGACATGGTAATTTTCAACAAATCAAACTCGAGTCCCACATGCCACCTGGCACCATGTAGCTCAAGTGTTCCTACTCCCTCTGTACAGACACGCTGGTGATCGAAAGAGTCTGCTAATGTGCAGGTTTGGGCCCTACTCAGCAACATAAGTGGCCTAGCACTTTTCCCAGAGAAGCAGCTTTTGTTTGGGTATGGAGGAAATGAGGGAAGGGGGGTATGGGGCACTTGAGGAAATGGGCTTGCACTCTGATGTACAGACTGCAGCCTGTGACATAGGAACTCTTGACAAATTTCACAGCTGAGGTCTCACAAGGTCACAATGTGTTTGTTTACAGAGCCAGATCTAGTTTCACAATCACCTGTGTCTCTGGAGCCAGTAAATGTTCTGATCATTTCCTCCTTTCAAATATTTGCAGTCTAAAATAAGAAATTCAGTGATCCTGAATCCTACACAGTGACTTATTTGACTAAGAGGTCTCTTTTCTGTGATTCCCATGTGCTGCTAAGACTTGGAGCTTCTTAGGGGGGAGACGCCTGTTTCATCTGAGCACACACACCTTTCCATAGTTTACCATATGGCAGCAGTAGATGAGAATGTGGTCATATCATTTGTTTTGAAGAGCAACTACTGCCAGCCTGAATTGCATGAATCACTGTGCATTGATCCACCCCCCATCCATCTTGCAATTGAAACTTGCCACCAAAAGCATTGTACAGTTAAGGGAAGCAAGGGGATGCTGGTATATCAAATGATTGTTTCTTTTCTGCCCTATTTCTTTTGAAAAGCATTTAATCTATATGGATCATTGTCCGAGACAGACAAGAGAGCCGTAGTGATGGAGTTAGAATTGACTGGTATGGGGGCATGGTGTGTTTATGTGTGTAGGGAGATCACAGTCTCCAGTCCGATGCCCATCCTGCTCTCCCATTGTCCATCCCAGTTCTCCCACCCTGGCTAGTGGAAAGCCATTCTCCACTGGCTCAATGGGAGGAAGTGGGCACTCTCTTCCCAGGCACAGAGCAGTTGCTCTCCGGAAAAGCAGTTCTGCTCTATTTGAAGCTCAAATACACACATTCATTCAGAAAAAATTTAGCCTTAAAATGTTCAGAGGCAGGTGGACTTCACATACAAACAGGCACTATACTCCCCCACCACCATTCTATTAAATGTACATGCAGACTTTTTTTTAACGCGGAGCTAGAATTAAACGGAAATGCTTCCCATATTTTAATGTATAATAACCTTGATATGCAAATCTGTGCTAAACAAATATATTGCTGCTTTTTCAAAATATACATATTTTAAAAAACAACATAAAAATATATGATACCCCAATACTGAGGCGAGGTTTGAGTGACACATTAGAAGTTTATGCAGTGCTGAGCCAAAGGAAACTGATGTGATTGATCTGTTTTCCGTTGACTGTTGGGTGTTTTGATGGGGCAGTAAATGAGTCCCTGTGTTTGCGCCAGATGTGACAGGGTTAACAACAGGCCAGCCATTGAAAACTATGACCCACAACAGGGTAGCGGTTAAGCTTGAGAGAGAGAGAGAGAGAGAGAGAGAGAGAGAGAGAGAGAGAGAGAGAGAGAGAGAGAGAGAGAGAGAGAGAGAGAGAAATGCACAAGAAAAAGAGGCAGGGTGAGAAATGAGTGGTTAAGGGGTGAAAACTGAGGGAGATTTATATCATGCAAGTGTTATCCTTTCATTCTGTCAGGGGCTACATTAAAATCTAATCAATTATCCCTCAACGAAAAAAAAACAGATCGTCTAACTGTGTGTATGTGTGTGTGCACATACGTGAGGAAAGTGAGACGCAGTTCAGGGCAGCTCTATTAAGATTGGCAGCAGGAAAGGTCTGTAACGAACCACTACCGGTGTATACCTGCCCTCCTCCCCAAAGCCCTTCACCCCGCTGTAGGAAAGGATTACGCTTTCCTCCCCTTAACTGAAGATCCAAATTCCCCCTCTCCCTTGGTCTCATAGTGTGTCCATTGTGTGTTCCCCACCATTATGGAACTGAGGAATTCACTCAGTCTGACATCTGAGCGCAATCCTCCTCTAAAGTAGGCCAATCACAGTAGATTCCCAAATCCAGTTTGTCTTGGGACACATAGAGCGACTCCCACAGTTCCTTGTTAATGAGATGAATTATGAGACTCATAGCTCAGAAGCTGTAGTCCTGTCAATGAAAAAACTCTTGACTCACTATAGACTCATGTAAATATATCTTTCAGACCTTTATGAAAGTGATTTTACTTCAGGTAATAACATGTTAGTGGTATATTGACTGCAGCAGCAGACGACACACGGCACATGAGAAGCCAGACACTAGACTTCAGTCTGCTCTGTTTACAGCCTCATGCATGAAGGGGGGTACTTTCATGGACTTCTTTTCTCAAACATTCAGGGCATAAGGTGCATGCATGTTTGTATTTGTAAGTGCATGTGTGTGTGTGTGTGTGTGTGTGTGTGTGTGTGTGTGTGTGTGTGTGCCAAAGATGTATCTTTCAGGGCACTAGGCTTGAGAGGTTAATGTTTTGTTTAACAGTTGGTTAGATGAATGATAAAGAGGTGGACTACAACAGCTGTGGAGGAACAGGACCACAAATATAGCTAAGGAGATCCTTTTTTTTTTGCAAGGTCCAAATGAAATAAGGGAAAACCTGGGTGAAAAAACAACAACAAACACTACCTCCTTCCTTCCTCCTTTTCCTGAACTTCTGGAGGACATGTCTTTCATCATTTACTCATTCCTTCCTCATCTCCATCCTTCTTTTGTGTCCTTTCTTCAGTGTGAATATGAAGGAAACCATTGGCACTGACCACATCAGGACTTTTCACACACCTTTGCTCATCAGAGATTTGAATGTTCACTGAGATGTATTCCTGAGAGGATTACACTGTATTTTACCATGTAATGGCTCACACTCTCAGATCAGGGCCCTGACAGGTACTTTACCCCGCTGGGTTTCCAGTGATGCAGCCCAGGCATGCCTGCACTTTGCAACTCTGAAACCCTCACACGGAAGGCCTGCCTTTATGGTTTTGATGAATGGATGAACTACAGGCCGGGCCTCCATTCTGGCTCCGAAGGATAGTGTGCCTGGTACTAGGAGGATGATGTGAGGCAGCAAAGCTGTTTCATATTTTCGAGGCAGAGGTTGAGTGTGACTGGGAGGCACAGGGGGGGTTTTGGTGGTTTGGGGCGTCAGAGCAGGCTTGGAGTGACAGGGTTAAGACTGCAGTCAGCCATTACACTCCTCTCTAAATCCCTTCTATGCTGTAATGAGAAGCAGATCTCTCCTATCTCCACCACAGACTCCAAAGTGATGGGAGAAACAGACGCATGGTGAGCACTGTACATCCCCTCCCTCACGCTCGTTTGATCCCTTGCTCTGTTGATGACTCTTCTTTCCTCAGTATCTCTGATTCAATCTTCTTCTGTGTGCTTCCTCCATCTCGCTGCCTATTTTTCTCACTGTCAGACAAAAAAAAAGACTACAAATAGCTCATATGTTTTTGTCTGTGCGTAATAGATGTAACTGGGGCTCAGGGTTATGGATGAGACAATGGGGAAGAGTAGAAAGAATAGATGAATGGGAGTGCTAGTACTAGTGTCCCTCACCAGCAGCTCCAGGCGCACAGGGCTCAACTCCAGATGCTCGCTGGGTTGCCACATCCTGGTCGTAATCCCCCTGCAGCGCCGCATTCGCTCGTGTGTATGCCATCGGTGGGTAGACCATGAATGGGAACCACCTGGGAGGGAGAAAAATAGCTAGAGGTAATTTTCCATCACGTGTAACTCAGATCAATCACATTCTGCCACAGAGCTCCTTTTAAGAGCAAGATATTTACAGTATATAGCCATTTCCTTCTTTTTCTACTGAAATGAGTCAGGCCTATGTTTCATTCTGCAAGCTGAATGCACAGCATGTTTATCTACATTATTTATTCCATCAGCTTGTTTGACTGGTTTGGAGTTATGTTTATATCCAATAAAGACTGCAATGTTTGGTCTTCTCTCAGTGCTCATGCTCTTGAAGAACTTTGCATTTCTTGTTTGCAATTGGAATGTTACTTTGTCTATGTTGAGTCTGTGTGTTTACCGTAGATGTTATTTAGCAGTTTAAAACTTGAGTTAAATGGTGAACTTAAACCCAGTGACAATAGTAGGCCTACAACATTGAACTTTTCATGTGCAGCCATGGACTAGCATTGCAACAGCTACAGGTAATATAGCTGCTGTAACTACTGCTGCAGGCGTTTCCAAATCACACTGCATTCCAACAGTCCTGATGGGCCATTTTTCATTTACTGTGACAGGACAATAGCGGAGAAAGTCAGCCACCTTATCTGTGAACTCTGTGTCAGGCAGCATGGAAAAGCAGCATTTTCTAAAGCACACATCAGGATTGTCAGGATAGGATTACTACATTAGCGCCGCAAGCGTTAGGGAACACAGCGAAGTGGACACCATGTCATGCCCTCTGTAGAAAGATTCTGTCGCCATTCACTCACTAATCCACACTGGACACTCTCCGTCCCCTACGGCTAACCTTTCCACAGCTATTACCCATCTTCTACATAATCCTAATGGCCTGGCTCATATTATTGAGCATGTTGTTTGTGTGTGTGTGTGTGTGTGTGTGTGTGTGTAAGTGCATGTTCTTGCACTTCTATCCTTGTGAGAACCACACCTTCAGAATGGACACTTTTGCAAAGTGAGGTCATTTTGGCCGGTTGTCACTTTGACAAACAGCTATTTTAGCTTCAGGATTTGGGATTAGGGTTTAGGTTACAATTAGGATTAGGTTTAGGTTAGGGTGAGGTGACAGTTAAGATTAGGTATGTAGTGGTGTCAGTTAAGGTTAGGGTTAGGGGCTAGGGAATGCAAGTAATCAGTGGAAGGTCCTCATATGGATAGAAGTGCAAGGACGTGTATCTGTGTTTGTGTATGTGTGTGTGTGTGCGTGCAAGTGTGGAGAAAGGGTAGGTGAACCCAATCGTGTAAACTGAGCTTGGGGAAAGCAGAACTCGCTTTTGTTTGAGTTACGATGCGGAGATGATAGACAAAGTCAATGGACTGTATGAGCTACGGCCATTCATAACAGCCATGCATAAAGGCACTGAAAGATACAGTGAGGTCAGAGAGGGAAGGGAGAGAGAGAGAGAGCGAGAGGGAGACAGAGACAGAGACAGAGAAATACAATGTACAAAATGTGCATGGTAATCTGAAAAGAAGTATGTATTTCACACCTACGTACATACCTGTTTGTAACACAAAGGCTCTTGGTAAACTCTTACTTTCCCTGCATGTTTGACATTTAAGCTCTTCTCAGGTTTCACTCCCACTCCAGTCATGGGCTGGTGTGAGGGACGCTCTGTCAATGTGTGGAATGCCTTGATTGCTCCACTTCGTGACAGAGACACACTCTCTGCCAAATGCACACCTGCATGAACATAACCCAGAGAGACACAAAGGATCACCTCATCTTAAGCGAGCACAAAATCAACAATAACACAACACGTCCTCCCAAAATGCAATGCTCAAACAAACCCTCTTGAACTCTGTAACTAACGGCAGCCAACCTTTCTTTCCTTTTTTCTACAGATCCATCACTCCCCTCCCTCAGGTTCAAAACTCCTCTTCACCCGCTCCATCCACCCTTATCCTCTGCCCACTCCTTATCCAACTTCCATCATCCCCCCCCCCCTTCTCGTCTCCATATAAAAAAAGACAAATGCATACAAATGCGTGTAAAGATAGCGTCACAAAAATCTTAATTACCTGAGAGATGATGGAGGTTAGAAGGGTAAGTGGGGGGCCAGAGGATAAGGAAGAATGGAGTTTGCGAGGGAGTAGAGAAAATGCAGTAGAGGAGAGAGGGAGAGAGGGATAGAGGCTGGCTGTCGACAGTTAAGATGTGGTTGAGAATGAGTTCGAGAGGGACCCTCTGAATGGAGATTTGCACCAAAATAGAATGTGTCTCTCGGACCCCCCACTGTGACGCAGGGACAGAGTACAATGGCGAGAGCAGTCATTAGGAATAACTCACTCCATCTTTCTTTCTCTGTTTTCCTCATCTAACTCTCCCGCCACCCCCCACCCATCCCCCTCGTTCTCTCACCGCTGCTTTCCCCTGTTTCCCTCTCGCTGTCTCCCGCCCTTTTCCATCACCCTATCTCTTGATCGTTCTGTTTATCCAATGTGTAAAACATGTGTGTGACGACCTTGGCCGTGTGTAATATGAGGACGGTTGAGAGTGGCCACCCTGTGGGTGCTCTCTCGGAAAATGACCAAGGTGACCGCAGCGGCAAACATGTCTTGTGTTTGAACGGTGGATAAATAAAAGACAAAAAAGACAAAAAAAGACAAAAAAGCAAAACTTACATGCTTCAACGTCAATAAAACGGTTTACCTGGAAAGATTTTACTGTGACTCTACTTTGCCATCTTTCAATACTAGTATTTTATTTTATTTTTCTTTATTTTGATGTTTGTTTTGCTCTATATGTGTTGTTTGGTGTCTACTTATTGTTATGTGTGTATGTATGTAGCTGAGCTATTGCATTCATTCAATCATGATGTGCTACTAGCCCTAGTCGTGTGACAAGAAAGATTCTATTCTATTCTATTCCATTCTATTCTATTCTATTCTATTCTATTCTATTTACTTACATACATACAAGTACATTATTATAACAGAAATTATATGGGAACTGTATGGCCTTTTCTCAGACCACCCACCAACACACACACACACACACACACACACACACACTAACACTCACACACACACACACACACACACACACACACACACACACATACTCACACTCACACACACTCTCACACTCACACGCACACACACACACACCCCTGCTGTTCTCAGAGGAACCTCTCCGTCCGGCCTCCCTGTGAATGAAGCCTGGAGAACAGAGGTTGGCAGCAGCTTGCAGGGCTACGGATGCTTATCAGAAAGGCTTACAAATCCCCCCTGATGCTCCTGATACGGAGGACAATGGATATGCGTGCGTAGTGGGAGCTCTCTTTAAAGCCTCAGAGAAACAAACTTCACTACTCTGGTCTTTTATGAGGTCAGAGTAGCCACCTTACTGTATTTCATCATTGAATACAGGGCGTACAATGATAATAAACTTCAGTCGTGTGACCTTTGCCATGTACCGGTGTCTTTGTCCTAACCAAACATGCCGGCCATACCGGCTCAAGTGACTGCTTTTCTGCTTTTTTGGATGTTCATCAAAAGTGTTACTTTTACTTACGAATTCTCTGAGAATATCTTTGCATTTTTGTCAATTTTTTTTGTCATTAGAGTGTGAGTGTGACAATGGGCTTCAGTGCCCTGGTGAGAGCAGCTGCAAGGCCAGCAGAGTTGCAGGTGAGCTTTGAGTGAACACATTAGCACTCCCACAATGCTTTGTGCTGCTTCCAAGAGGATGTGCCTGAAGTGAGACTGAATGCTGAGGCTCAACAATGCTAATGACAACAAAACAACAACAAGCCATCTGCACCTGACTTTGCTGTTCATATTTTCGGGGCAAGCCGTGCATTATTTTTAATTGTTTTAAAAAACAGTTTGATCCATTTGTCAGCTTTATTTTGTGAGTGGATTAATCAAACTAATAAAAGCTTAAACCTGCAATTATTAGATGGGCAGAATACCACCTCACACTCTGTGGAATCTTGTTCCCCCAAACCTGGATAACATTCATTCATGCATTCATTATTCATTCATTCATTCATTCAGTCAGTGAGACAGTCAGACAGACAGAAATGGGCTGGCTGCAAATTGAAAGATGAAATGAATCATCAGATTGTTCATTAACATGTTTTTATGGTGTGGTTCATCATTGACAGGGCGTTTTCAGTTTCCACTGTGTGTCTAGTGCTGGGTTTAACCCATTTGCTGGTCTTTGGTGGGAGTGGATGTCTGTGGTTGTGGTTTACCAGATACTTCATGTCTGCTCTTCTAGTTTCAGATTTAGGTAAGCTTAGGGCGGGGCACTGGGTGTATGCACTGACTGACTTATGTATTAGGTATATTATTTATCGTGCATTGAGCTTTACAGGTTAGCATTATCAGTAATATTCAGTAAATCATTCTAATCATGGTGACAAATCATAGCTGCCCTTATTTTTCTTCATCAGCCTGATATGGAAGATGATTAGGGCCACATGTGAACAATTTATTTGATTTCTCAGAATTCTCATTCTCAGAATTCTAAACTCAGAATTCTGACTACTCTTACAACTTTGACTTTAATTTTAAAAAATAACACTTTATTCTCAGAATTCTCAGAACTCAAACGTTTTTTTTTTTTGTTTTTTTTTCGTTTTTTTCACATGTGGCCCTAATATTCATCTGTGGGGCCTGAGCATGCCTGTGTGATCAAAATCTTGCACAATCAATACTATTACAGCATGCCGCCTCTGAAGAAGTTTATCCTATGCAAGGTGGAAATCCGGTTGCAGTCTTTTTTCTTCTTGGCCGAAACTCCCCGGGCTGCTGTGTATTGAGAGCCTGAAGTGATGCCAAGTTAATGTGCATGGCTTTTAGGGCCAACCTTGGAGGCGTAGCTCTTCAGGGTATCAGCAAGTGCAGGAGGAGGAACAGGCTCAGATTCACTTTAGGAGACAGAGGGAGACACACGTACCGTGGAAGAGTCATCCCTCATCAGTAAAACTAATACGCGAAAATTAGCCTACTCTATTCTTCAAAAGAGGAGACTTCAGAGGGACGAGGACTCTTAAAAAAGTAAGTTGCAAAAAAATGAGATCAAATAGGACAAAAGGGTATCTATTAGGGAAGTTTCTCTTTCTAACATTTTCAATGCATGTCATTATTAGTGCATATTGTGTGTGGAATCATACTATTTGGAGAATCGCTGTTGTCTTTTTGTGCTACAGCTGGCTGGCTGCGAAGTAGCCTACAGTTAACCTAATATTTTTTATATGAAAAAATCGTTTAAGTCCCTACAGGCACATTATGGGAATATTATAGTGATACCAAAGGAGATAAAAAAAAATACCATAGACTAAGGTTACTGTATAGCTTACTCACTACTAAGTACCACAGACGCACAATTAAGTTCTTACAAGAATACTATAGGTATATTATAGGAATATTATAGGGGTTTCTCTCTTTTTTCGCTAAGGCCAGTTGGTCCCTATGTGGATTTTTCAGCTTCCCAGCGGGGTAGGCGGCACCGTGCGCCGATTACCAGCCTATACATTCAAACACCGAGTAAGGCCACTGTATACCGAAGCTGGTAACTGATAAGAAAGGTTTGTTTTCACCGTGATATAAATCAACAATGACAACAGTGACATTGTATGTGTACTCAGTCAGCACATCACCTCTTAGATTTTTCGGTGCATTCAGCACTTGTGCATAATGACGATAAGACGAAACTTTGTGAAACGCCGAAATTGCTTCTTAGCAGTTACAACATGGACATCTTAGCCCACGGGGAAAGCCATGGACCTGTCTTAAAAATTTAACAGCTTTCATCCCAACTAAAGCCTGCTAAAAAGGCAAACAGGAGTAATTTCTTACAGACACGCCGCACCTGCAGCGTTCCTCTCGACAGCATTAACACATGAAAACGGCCTTCAGTGAGCTCATTATTTTCTGTGTATTGAAAAACAAAAGCTGCCTTACATGCATTTCAACTAATTTGTAACTGGATGCTGTCGGCTTGTGTATGGGAGAGAGAGAGAGAGAGAGAGAGAGAGGGAGAGAGGGAGAGAGTGAGAGAGACTGTGATTTACTATGTGCTCTGTTATCTGATGGTGTGAGTGTGAAGAGGTTAATTGGCTTGAAGCCTGTGGGGTTTACCTGGCACCTCCAGGTATTTTCCATATAATAGAAAGGAATTATACAGAGACCACTGTGAGGGATTATCTCAGCATACAAAATCCCTCTATTAGAAAAGAACAGCATTCTCCAGAGGCATAAAATAATGGAAACTGAGATTAAATGCAAGGTTTCTGACATTTCTTCTAAACAGAATTATTAGACAGATTCCAAAGACAGACATAACACAACTTCGAAGGCCAAGCCACGCATTTCTAATATGTTCAAGCTGTCCTTATGCAAGGTCAGATATGCCTTGTTCCCCTGCAACTTTGTGCCAAAGATGCTGTGTGCAAACATCACAAATTCCCACTCTCCTACACAGACAGCTGTCTGAGGCGGTCACATTTCACTGCACTCCAGCGTGCTGTGTCACCCAGTGGTCGGTGACCCTCGTTTTAGCCGTGGTCAGACCATATCGCAGGCGTTAAGCCCCCCCACTGATGTCTCTACACATTTCACTCTGTGGGCGTACACGTCAATCAGGGGCAACAGGAGGGTTAAGCCACTCTTGTACCGGTTTTGACTTCTCACCTTTCACCTCTGATCCCTCACACTGTGGCTGGCTGGCTGACTGGCTGGCAGTCAGAGGAGCAGAGAGAGACATCACACCAAAAACTGTGAAGACAAATCAGGCTGAGCTATAGAAGGCCGGGGATTTTACTGTGGCCCTGGGATCAAAAGAGTCAGACCAGTTTATTGGCATGCTGAGCTGCTCTAGACTCCCTTTCTGATCATGCATATTGCTTTACTCTGTGTGTATGAGTATGTAGCCTGTGTGTGCATGTATGTGTGTTATGTGTTATTAGTTTCAGATGTTATAGCATGACGTCTTCAAGGTTATGAGGAGGCTTTTCTTTGATCCTCTGGGTGGTGACAGCTCCTCTCTCACCCTCTCCTTGCTTATTTCAAGAGAAGAAGAGAAACATGGGAACATTTTTTTTACTATAACAAGCACGCAAAAGGAAAACATTCTTTAAAGTGGCATCAGGTTTCCCATCTTGACCAGTGCTATATCTTGGAACGCCCGGAACGCTCCGGAAATACATTCTGTTTGGGTTTCTCGATCTCATTTCCTCATGTCTAATATGCACCCTGTGCTTTTGGGGCTAATGTAAACATTTATTATGCTGCCCCCTGACTGCACATCAAACGTGGAAAACTCCTTAGTTCTCCAGTTATTACACGGCAACCGAGAACCTCTATGAACTCATGAAAGCTTTGTTGTAACGAGTTAACCACATTAAGATTCTTTAGGATCTGGTGGCATACCACAAGTAGCTTTTGTGTTTTATTAGCTAATGCCGTTCAAGTTCTTACTGGATCTCATAATATACTAGTGAAACCATGCTTTATGTAACAGCAAATTGCCTCTCAAATATAATTCCAGAATGTTGTCCATCATATGGTTGTATTTAGCCGTTCGATCTTTATCCACATATACTTATATTTCAGTGTGGTGCGAGAACTGATGAGCTGATGTCTTGCTTCCACAGAACTTGTCCCAGTGAGAGGCGGTGTGTGTTTTCTCCCAGTGGTGTGCGGTTGTCTTCTCCCGGGGCTGAGAGATGAGTCTGAGCACCAGTGAGCTGGAGGACCTGTGGGAGTCGTTGGGGGAACTCAACTTCTCTGACACCTTCAGCAACATATCGAGCGTGGAGATGTGCGCCACGGCATTCAACCGCAGTGCTTTGCTCTACTCCATGTGCGTCCTCTACATCTTTATCTTCATCGTCGGCCTGGCTGCTAACGCCCTGGTCCTCTGGGTCAACGTCCGCGCCCAAAGAGACTCCACCCCTCGCCATGAGACGCACATGTACATCGCCCACCTGGCGGTCGCAGACCTGTGCGTGTGCGTCACGCTGCCCGTGTGGGTGAGCTCGCTGGCCCAGCATGGCCACTGGCCCTTCGGCGAGGTAGCGTGCAAGCTCACACACCTGCTGTTCTCCGTCAACCTCTTCAGCAGCATCTTCTTTCTGGCTTGCATGAGCGTGGACCGCTACGTGAGCGTGACGCAGCACGGAGACGGCGAGGGAGGCGCACGCAGGAAGTTGATCCGCCGCGGTGCGTGCGTTGCGGTGTGGCTCCTGGCTCTGGTGGCTTCGTTGCCGGACACCTACTTCCTGCGCACCGTGAGGTCATCACACGGGGACACCATGCTGTGCAGGCCTGTGTACCCGGAGGACAACCCCAGGGAGTGGATGGTGGGGGTGCAGCTGAGCTTCATCCTGCTGGGCTTTGTCCTCCCCTTCCCCGTTATCGCGGTGTTCTACGCCCTGCTGGCCAGGGCCCTCACCCCCTCCTCTTCCTCTTCCTCTTCTTCTTCTTCTTCCACGGTAGAGCAGGAGCGCCGCGTGAGCCGCAGGGTGATCCTGGCCTACATTGTGGTCTTCCTGGGCTGCTGGGGCCCGTACCACGCCGTCCTCCTGGCTGACGCTCTGTCTCAGCTGGGCCTGGTGCTTCTGACCTGCGGTCTGGAGAATGTGATCTACGTGGCCTTACACCTCACCCAGTGCCTGTCCCTGCTCCACTGCTGCTTCAACCCCATCCTCTACAACTTCATCAACAGGAACTACCGCTATGACCTCATGAAAGCCTTCATCTTTAAGTACTCCACCAGGACGGGCCTGGCGCGCCTCATCGAGGCTTCCCATGTGTCTGAGGCTGAGTACTCCGCCGTAGCTCTCGACAACCCGCCGCAGATCTGAAACTCACCAAGCCCAATGAGCATTTCTAGAACACTGTGTATAAACTGGAGTGACTATTACATAACATAAACTTATCTTACGACAGATTTGTTTTTTATCAGTATCTGGGCCTGAACAATCCAAAGCCTGTCTCCAAAGCATAGTAGGTGTGACATTAGAAGGAAAAAAAACAAGGAAACAAGATTTAAAGTCTATCCAACATCCTCTTCACAGAACTGTGGGTCTGAGTCATGTTCTTCAGTTTCACATGTAAAAAAGAAAGCTCCGACTGGCTATTATTAACTTTGACAGACTGATGGAAAAAAGCACTTAGAAATTTGACTGATTGATCCTGTTTAAAGTAGTTTTACTGTAAAGGCTGTTGCTGAAGTCATACAATTTTAGTCGCTCACTTGTAAAGCCAAAACAGAGACTGTAAATTTGTACCTCTCCGTAGCAGAGGTGAAACAATCATTGACTCTGTTGTGTCTCTAGTGATTGTATTGTGTGTGTTTGTGTGTGTGTTGGGGCAGTGGGGGGGCTAGAAATTCTCCCTCCACTTTGTACATAGTCAGATGGGCATTGAATACCATTGCTAGTTATATGTTAATCTTTTTGTATCAAATCATATTTATATATTCTTTAATCGTTTTGCCTCTCTCATGTCTGCTCTGTCTGCGCTCCACTTTGTACAATGCTGCCTCATCGTTTTAGTTGAGCCACTGACTGGCTCAATGTTCCAGTCCTGCTGTCTGATTAATCACAACCTCACTTCACATCAGTTGAATCCTTCAGACGAATACCAGTATAAATACATTTTAAGTTATTTCATTTGACTAAGGTTTTTAAATCTCATTATCTTAAGTATATATGTTCTGGGAATTCATAGTTCAAGTAAGTAGAGATTCTGTACTTTCAAATGATGTATAACATTCACACTGCAAATGATTAACTCTACATTTGCAGTTTGTTCAAAATGTTTCCAAGCACAATGATATGGTTCTTTGTCTGAAGGCTTCAACTCCCTTTCCTCATCTGCTGCCTTCAAAGGACTACTGAGCTTTCCTGAAATGTACAGTATGAATTGATGTACTGGCTTATTTTAGCTTCAGTGCTAATAGTGCAAAAGAGACACATATCCATGTGGTATTAATCCTGCTGCGTCAGCACACCAGCCACAGACAGCAAAGTCTTTATGACCAAATAACCACCAGCAGCTTTACTGCACTCATGTAGGCAGCAGCTGTGGTGTGCAACAACCAAGTGTTTATTAGGGACCAAATAACAAAAAACATAGCTACATAACTCTATCGATGTGTGTGTGTGTGTGTGTGTGTGTGTGTGTGGTTTCACTGCAGGTTTCAAGGTGTTTCTATGTACATTTTAGACCTTTCTATCTCCATGTTTTTTTGTGCACAGCTTGACACCAAGAGTTGATGTTTTATGTGTCATGAACATTGAGTTATACAGTTCATTCACTGTCTGTGGTAGGAAACATATTTTTTCGATATGCTGACATAGAGCACATTGTGTCATCTGATTGGCTACACATGTATGCTTTTACACTGAAAAGATTCCACATTGAGATTAGAAAAGAATGAAGACACAAACATGTGTCTACAAGAACAGAGGCATTCCATTGGTATTGTAATGTGTAACATATGTTTTGTTATATTAAATACAAAAAAAAATCATTGTTCCTTGGTGATTTCTTTGGCTCTTGTCAAATTCATTTCATTCAAATACTGCTTTTTGAATAGCAAAAACCCAAATAGAAAGTCAGGTTTATTGCTTCTGTTGAGGCACTGAAATCATGCATATGAACTCATCCAGTCACCCAGCTCTAATGTGACTTATGGACTGTATCTTAGGCACGTCATGGTTCAGTTATGGACCATGGCTTCTGCATTCACAATGCTTTAGCATGACAGAAGACACATGTTTTTCAATTGGTGTCACAATTAATCTATGTTTCAGACATGAAATCAGAAGGATCCTGGAAACAGGATGTTACCCTTGCAGATTTATGGCTGGTTGCACAAAGCAGTGGCAGGTTAAGGTAGAATAGCCAAACATAAATATACATGCATGCACAAAACATGCAAAGCCACTCACAACACACACACACACACACACACACAGCACACACACACATACCCAGTGTGCCAGCACAAAACAGTGATATGTATTAAATAATGCACAATGGAGATAGGAGTCTACATAGCAGTGAATAACAGTTTCAATGCTAAGTCCAGATGAGATGCGATATATTTCAGAGCTCCAATTTCCATAGCATTTACCCAAACTATCCCACCCATAGTTGTTCAGATGCTGCAGGCATGACTGAATACACAGTTTGAACCTGAATGTAACACACACACTCCTGCTGCTCCATGACTGAACGGCCCATGTTGTACTTGGCATACATGTATCCTGTGAAGTGTTTTGCTTCCTTTTACAATTTGCCAGTTATGATTCACTTTTGATTCTCCTCCGCACCCAGTATGATTTGCTTACACAGGACGTGTCAAACAGACTATTATCCTAGAGCCAGCCATCCACACAAACCCAAACACAGTCAGTGTGAGTGAAATACAGACAGTTCCTCGGGGGTAAACTCTGTCAAGTTTGCCTTCAAGCCAGTTCACTTTTGAGACACAGTCTCTGTCTTATCAGCAGCTTTCTGCTGTCATTATCAGGAACACACGCAGTACTGTGAATCTCTGCAATGCTCTCCATACAGACGTCTCTGTCTACCAAAGGAAAGAAGCGTGGCACAGTAATTCTTCCTGAAGTTCATAAACAGCTCAGTGGTCCAAGAACAAGAAGTACGGTACAGAAGTTGGTGTTTGTATGCTGAAATCATCTGCTGTCTAACTCAATCCTGGCTTTTCTCAAGGCTGTTTGTATATGAGTTGCAATGCATGCCATGCAATGGGGCTGTCTCTTTTGGTTTGATTTAATATGCAGATATAATGGGTCAGAAACAAAGCTGGTGAAGGGAGTGTTGCTTTATAGTACAATGGTAGTCCATACTATCTACCATGATGAAGTAGGGAGGAGGAGCAGAGGTGGAGAGTAATGGCTGGAATTTTTTTACAGGAGGGGCATATTGTGCAAGTGTGCTGAACACACACACAGATGTGCATGCACATTCATATATAAACACACACTACAGACGTGTAATTATAACTATAACTTACATTATTTCTGGCCCATTTCCAAGCATTCACTATAGGTTCAATTCCCAATCAAGTCTGTGCTTGCTTCGGTGGATCTGTGATGAATTCCATATGAGAATGTATGGCAAATGAAAGGTCTTGAATTATTAATGAAGGTGAAGGGGGAAGGCAGCAGCTGCTTGTGCTCATAGGGAGTTTTTGGTGTGAATATGAGGAGCAGTCAGAGGATAAGGATAGTTTAACACTCCATGACTGCTCTCTCCTGTAGGAGAGGAGGACAAGTGTTACACACAGATGTTGGACAGATGTTCAGTTAAACAGGAGAGAAAATGAGGGTTGAAAGAGCATCCAAACTGAATTTAGATCAAACAACACTAATCATGCACATCAATTTACAGAGACATAGCTTATTTAACCTTCCAGGCAGGCCTGATAACATGTAGTTGAAGGCAAATTCTTTGTGTCCACTTAAGAAGGCTGGAATACATCAACAGCAACTGAGGTCCAACTGGCAGCCTGAGTTTGTGTTGGTGTGTTAAGGTGTAATGACAATGCTATCATGGTCTCTGAGTGCAGATGGCCAGTCCTTTTTGTAAATTTTCTGGTTTAGACGAGGGGAAAAGAGACTCTTATCGGAAGTGGGCCCCAGCCCAGGAAAAGGGGTTTGTACATGTGTTTAATACAGAAATAATACTGGAGAAAGCGTTTTTAACTATAATTATGTGTATGACGGTGATGCAATAGCACCGAAGCACACATAATCACAGTAAAGAATGTCCTCAAGCGTGTTATGGCTTTTATACAAATTGCCGACACGTGTCCAGTCTGGAAGGTTTTCTCCTAAGAAGCATAGATACAACAATAAAAGACTAGCTCTCTGGTTACCATAAGAGTTGGCATAACCTTTGGGAAGCATTGGCATGGTTGGTACGCATCTTTTACTAATCAGATTGCTTGGCTGAAGTGTCCCATTGAATAAGTGTTGCTTGCCTTGTGGACTGCACCACATAGCCTTATTTGAGGTCCAGACCATCACAGATTAGACACAGACTGTTCCAAAAATAAGCCTCACATCTTCCCTGAATGATGGGCTGTGCTTTGCTCTGTGCTTCCCAGTTAGTGCTGCCTACCGCTGTATGATAATGTTCGGCCCCTCATAAACCATCCCATGGCTCATCGTGAGTGTGAAAATTATAAGCTGTTCCAGATTCAACAATGCAACTGCAGGACATGCATGGCTGTGAAGGTTTGATATTTTGGAGGTGATTTATCCCACACTCCGTGCCCGAGCTGCGGATCCGGTGTTTAGACACCACTTAATTCATCTGACATCCCGTCTGCTAAAGAGCTGAGCCCGACGCCCGACTTGAAGTTCACCCTCCGCTCTGTCGGCTCAGCGGCACGCTCACTTCGGCATTAATGATGGAGCTTCAGAGACGTGTCTGAGAAGTGAAGCAGCTGCTTTACGGCTTACAGAGGCACAAAAATCCACACAAACTATTTCCCTGTGTGATTATATACGTATCCATCGTGCATTCTGTAAGCGTTCAGTTATGTGTGTGGAGGCAGGAGGAGGTTGATTACACCCTCATGTGAAAGTATCAAGTTGCTTACATTTGACTGGTTTATTTAACTAATCTCTCTTCATATCTTTTCATTTTGACTGTTTTATTTCTCTTGTGCGCAGATAAAGAGGGGATGAGACATTACATCATAGGTGAATATACTGTACGTACATAACAAAGAGCTGCTCAGAAAAACTGTTTGTTAATGTGCTGCACAATTTGGCTGTGTGTATCATAGCATTTCATTCAGTCAAATCACCCCTTTCTGTTTCATGGATAATGAATAACCTACCGCAGGACTTTGAGATTCACTGTTATAATGATACCCTACTTAGGTTCCTAAAAGAGAAGGTTACAGTAAGGGTGCTGACTAACTTTGAACTCATCTGACAGGGTGACACCTTAAATCAACATGAGGTTTTATGTCTTCCTCTGAAGTGATAGAAAATTATTGACATTACATTTGGCTTTCCACTCCCTGCATATGTTGTTTGGCCTATGATGATGTTTGAGCAGACAAATGTCCTCCTCGGTTCCTGTCTGGGGTAAAAAACACGGCTGTTTGTTCAGACAAAAGCGGGCCAACCCAACGCCTTCAGTCTGGTCCATATGTCATCCCTGCACCAAAACCCTGTTTAATAAGTTTTATTGCTTCATAAACTCACAGATCCCCCATGAGACTTTTTTCTTTGCAGGACACACCACACACAAGTAATTTCTGACAAATAGGTCTTGCCAGACTGAGAAGTGTAATGCACCATTCATGCACCAAGTAGAAGTTTGCATATCGTTGTGTTTGGGTTAAAGCCTTGTATCTCCAAAATGTCAACCTTTAAGGAACTAAAAAAAACAAAACAGTCTGGTTTTCAGCTTTCAGTTTTGAAACGGTTTCATAAACCAAAGGGTTGTAGAATTCTCTCAACCCACACAGAAACATATAATGCTTCAATTGAAGTTAAAACATGGAGTTATGGTGTTTGTTTTCACCTGACACTGATGATATGCTTGTGCATCCACTCTAGCAATTCTACTAATGTGCATTCTGTCATTCACATTACAAACTTTTAAAATTTCTAATACTACGATGAAATGCACCATCCCCTAAAGTTTAAGATATGAATAAATGCCAATACCCACTCTTTCACCCATAGAATTACACATAGTATATGTTGGCAACAGCATAATTCATTCTTTTTGCCTGGAAATTATTAAACATCATGGGAACACTTGAATACTTAAACATAGTGCATGTAAAACAGTATCCCCACATCAGTCTTCTCCCAAGAGAATCAGGGGAGACAAAGTAAAGGAAAAGAAATGTCATGGATTAATATTGTGATTTGACTGAATACACTCATTTTCGTTAACCACATTCATTTTCTTTACCCACTTACTATTATCCTGCTTATTCCTTTACAGGGCCATGGGGGCTGGAGCCTATCACTATACACACTGGGCAGAGGTCAGGGACAGTTTGCCTGTCCATCACAGGGCTAACACACATAGGCAAATACACACTCACTTTCATATGAATGGGAAATGTTAGAGTCTCCGATCCACCTGAATTGCATGTCTTTAGTATGTGGGAGGAAACTGGAGCACCTGCAGGAAACCCAAACATGTTAATTCTACACAGAAAGGGCTGAGACCGAGAATCAAACCCAGGCCTTTCTTGCTGTGTGGCGACAGTGCTAACCACTGAGCCGCCATACTGCCTGACTGTTATGTTTATATAGCTGCAGTTGTGATTACATTGAATTTACCCATCAGCAATTCACATGCTTTGTCACAGACACTCCACTGTATATATGCAAGCTTTGTCACTGATGACATGTCAGTGTTTAGATTCCTCTGTCACTAAGAAGAAACAAGCACAGGTCCTGTACAGACCCACGGCGCGTGTGTTCAATTCAACTCAATGCACTGAAGCATTACGACACGGTTATTGGTTAAATAATTCCACTAACGTCACTTAGGGCGCTTTCACACCTGATAGTCCACTTCCTTGGTGCGGACCTAATGCGAGAATGATACATTGTTTCCTTTTTCAGTTCCCGTTTGCTTTCACAAAGCCAAAAATGAAATGGTCCAGAGGTTGTAAACAAAGCCATGTGGTTGGAAAAGCCATTTGATTATTGGTAAGACAGTTAGCGGGTAAAAATACAACAAAACCCTCGCAACTTCTGCCTATACTATATCTGACATCACAGAGCAGTGTTAACTTCTGTTAATTTCGGTCTTGATTTGGAGGCAGATCAGCAGACTCTAGAGGATTGCGCATATGAACGCCTGTCAAGAATGCGGGTATTAAATAATTCAATAATACACATATTTCGAGGAAGACATTCTGCAATCAGACAATTTTATCAAGAAGAAGGTTGGCTCTGATGAGATCCTACCACCACTTGTTTGCATTTGCAATACGAGACCAGTGAGGTAGGTTGGTCCAAACTATAGAGCTGACAATTGCAATCATGCAAAAATCCCAAAAAGTTGATCCATGCAAACGCTACCAGTCACCAAAGCAGGATGTGAAGATGTTGTTTTTAACCAATAAAATGCAGAGTAAATGGTTTGCTTCCTGCGACTGGTTCAAATGGTGTTCTCACCAGAAATGAAGCTCTCCACAGTTCACTTGGAAGCAGCCTGAGACCAGCTCTTCAAGGCGGACCAGAGAGCAGTTGTTTGGTCCGCACCAGGGTTCGATTAGGGTGTTCACACCACCCCAAACGATCTGAACCAAGGGGGTAAACGCTCTGGGGTTCGATTTAAAGGAACTAAACAAGGCTGGTGTGAAAGCACCCTTAAATAGCACAGGTAATAATGTTATCTAACATTAAAGTTTATATGGCAATGGAATACATGGATGAATGTAAATTAACGGCAGAAACTGGGGCTCAGTGTGGGAGCAATGCTCGGCTAGCGCGACACGTTTATCGATTGAATTACCTATTCCGCATTTAACGGTTAAATTACCTATTCCACCAACGTCACACACCACAGATAATAATGTTACCTACCGTTAAGGTTTGCAGGACAGCAGAAGATGTGGATGTCTGTAAATTGACGCCAGAAAATGGGGCTCAATGTGGGATGAGTGTGAGATCCAATATGGCATTATCGGTATGGGACTCAATGTGGCATTTAGCCCATAGGCGAGAGGCCATCTCTTAGTCAAAGACACCCTCTAGAGGCCATCTCACGAAGCGACATCTCACTAAGCGTTACCTGACTGACTGACTGACTGACTAACTGACTGACTGACTGACTGACTGCCTGACCTGACTTTGCCTCGTGATGCCCTCGGCAGCGGCATGGGAAAAAAAGAGTCTCTCTGTCTGTTTCTCTCTCCTGGATAGCGGGCAGAGACAGACGCTGGTATCAGCGTGGCTATCAGTTTACAGGGGGTTTCTCTCACACACACTCACACCATCACACACACACACTTCACACCCCGAGGTGGGAATGAATGTCTGTATTTCATTCAACAAACACCTCAAAGTTTCTTGGCTGAAACAAGGGATACTAGTCATTATCTGTTGTTGTGATGTGACCTCCATAGCATCCCCCCTTCCCCCTTCCCCAGCAGTGATACTTCCACTGCTCTCTCTCCCCTGGCGCTCACTCAACTCTTCTTCTGTGCTTGTGTTTTGGTTGCAGGTCCACACTAGCACAGGCAACCTCTGATACGGTTGGTGCACCCCACTGCGATAAGAAGGCATCCAAAATGAACACGCGCACGCACACACAAACATAAGCACACAGGCTGAACTGCAGTTGAACTTTCCCCATGTAGAGCAGGTGACTAACAAACTATATTACATTGTGGCCAAGGTTAGCTGTGGTTGGTCTCCTCAAATCTCTGCTAACTGGCTTTTTCAGATTCCCCCCAGCGCTGTTTCTGTCACCCTCCTCCTCCTCTGCATATGAAAAGCAGAGTTTCCTAACTGTTGTTTCCCTAGGCATGGTTTCACAGGGCTCAATAAACTTTTGTGTCTTTTGACAAATGAGTTTGTAAAAAAGCGCCTGAGAAATAAAACAAAATTGAAGCGAGATGAATGAGGGGAGGAAGCCGTAGTTTCCGGGTGGGGGTGGGGTGCGTTGGGTGGGGAAGCTGAGAGCTGACACGCCCGATGTATCTGACACCAAATCTCAGCATTCACCAGCACAATTGACCGAATGAAAACACGGCAGGGATTGTATTCCCCCTCTGGCCTTTAGTTATGAATAGAAGATTTTCAGAAGCCAAACTCAGGGATTGTCCTCCTCTGTCCCCTTTTCACCCCTGCAGTGGTTTTGAGTCACCCCATGTATCAATTACTGGTTTTATTGCCTCAAGTCTTCATCATTGTTGTCACAGCTGCAGCTATGAGTATTTTTCATTGTTAAAAACAAAGAGCGCTGTAGCAGGGACACTACTGTACAGTGATTTGAATAGCCTTGTGAAATAGCTAATGAAGGTAGGGCCTATTACTAATAGCAGTAGAACACCACATACTGAAAGATGTGGTAAATCCAGTGAATCCATTTGTTTCTATGTACAGTATACAAGAGCTCAGCAAACCTGACCTCCCACTGTGTAAGGTTAACTTCTGAATGTGCCTGAGTTGATGTACAGTGGATCAACAAATTCAAGAAATTATATTTTAGATCTAAGATAAGACAAGTTGACTGACCCAAGTAGCCCAGTTTGGGATATTCCTATCCTGAACGCATACTAGACATACTTTCTTGTGTTACAACTCAGCGCAGTGGAACAAGATGTGTGTTCATGATAACCTGCAGCGTCGCCCCGTCAACAGTTACCAAGGTAACATGGAACATCAAAGGACCATTGGGGTTTGGAGCCAAGAAAATGCCAGATAGATGACAAGAAAGATGGAGGGAATGAGAGGTAGTCGGAATATTAGTTCTTTTGTGTCTGATTCTCTTATTTCCAGTGGGAAACCCCTGTTAATGAAAACCCCTTTGAGCAAAAGAAATGTTCAAACAAAAACATGAAGGAATGAAGGAAAAATATTCTCAAGGATATAATTCATTTCTTGAGTACTTTTTCTAGAGTAAGTTCTTTTGATGTGCCTCTCTTGATGTGACTCATACAGACACATCAAACTTACATTCAAGCTAAAACTAATAGTAAAACTTACATAGCCTCACACTGATGCACAGTAAAACTCATTCATACATGACAACTAAATATTTGACTGTCCAATCTGTCTCATTCTACAACTTATTTAGTGCTATATTATACACTTTTTTATATACAAGGTTGATATTTCATCTTAAAATATTGCAGAAATATTCTCAAAACACAGACTGGTTTTATTATATTGATCTGGGCTTTGTGTTTTTACCTTGGAAGCATAATAGATTTCAACAGAAGAAAATAGGAAAAGTTCTCACAGTTTTTGGACTGTGCTGTAAACTCATACCTGCCTCTTGTAGACTGATGAATGAAGACTTTCATTGAGTCTGATATGCCACAGCTAAAGGCTGCAACCCAAACTGGGCTCTCCATCCTGGCCTTACACTTGGTATATGGATCAGGCCTTGCTCTGCCGTAACTCTAGATGAGAAGTGGGGGTTAGGACAAACACAAGTTAAAGGGAGGAGGTGTGTGTAGGTGTGTGTGTCACCGCTCTGTGCCGCAGTATTAAATAGCTTTTCTTCACAGGGCTGTCACCTTGTAATCAATAATGCTAGAATAACATCTAAAACACAACAGCCATCAGTAACCTGTCACTCTCTCTCTCTATCTCCCTCTCTATCTCTCTCTCTCTCTCTCTCACACACACACACACACACACACACACACACACACAAACTCAAAACAGCCATCATTCATAACTGTCTAGTAAGCGCTCAGACAGCACACCTATGAACACACTGCAGCTCCAGGGCTTCCAGGCATCATCCATCACCTCGGCCCACCAGAGGGGGTCCATGGCTGGGACACACACAGGGAGAGAACCTGATCCACACCAGGCCGCAGACCGGACACACACACACTTACCTCTGGAGATGGAAGAACACAAACACACATAAAACATAGATAAGCAACAGGCAGACACAAGCGGTCCTTTGCATTGCTCTCTCTCTCTCTCTCTCTGCAACACTCTATTCTACCTCCCTCTCTGTCCTTATGCTGTATAATTAATTTCAGTCTTTAATCCGCATTCTTAATTAAATCCTCATACATTTTCCACCCATTCTCACCAGACTCTTGCCCTCCTCCTGCTTCTCCCGCTACGTGGATTATGTCTGCAGTATGATGTATAAATAGTGCTGAGTAGGTGGCCTCGTAATGGAAACACTGATATACAGATATCAAAGGCTCAACCCCCCTCTACTTTCAAATTCTACACACATTAATCATGACTTGTGCTTCACAGATGTGTGTGTGTGTGTGTGTGTGTGTGTCATGGAAGCGGGTGAGAACAAATGGCAGCACAGTTTACACTTTCTCACAGGGGCAGACTCACTAAAAGCTTCAGGTGGGCTTGATGCTGTGATTTAAATGAATGGCTCAATCTGCTCATGGATTTGTGCTTCCATGCAACACCGCTGCCCTGTTTTATTCACAAACTAAGTTGTAATATGTGAAGAAACGAGGATGTAACCCAGTACATAGGTAAAGGTGTTCATGACATACAGCCCTAAGTTACAGTATCAACTCTTCTCTTCCATTAGCATCAGTCATGAGACTCTTAGTGTACATTAGCGTACATTTGGTCCGTCTTCATTCCTCTCCCCCAATCCTATTCCCATGACCTGGTTCTTCTCAAATGGCACAGTGAAAGGCCTTATCTTACCGATAGCACAGCCTCTTTTACTACTAGTATTTTAAAAAATCTCATCTGTTTTAGTTCAATCTGGGGTGCAGTTAGACAGCGCTCTGGGTGTTGTTAAAGTGCCTGTCAGCCTCTGTCCCGTCCAGGTCAAAGCCAGGGTGAAGTGCACCAGTCAAGCACAGTCATGAGTGTTTTTAGCTCTGGGAGACGAGAGACCGGGCCTTTTCCTCTCCACCAGGACTTTTACAATACTGTATGGGTGAGTATGTGTGTCCTGTCTGTCTCTAATGTTCAGTAGAAAATGATTGTCAGGGGCATGATCTTGTATCTGAGTGTGTGTGTGTGTGTTTGGGGGATGGGGGTGAAGTCCCATGCGTTGGGATTGACAGGTGTGGTATCAGAGGTGAGATGAAGGAGTTGGCAGTTTGGGTTCAAGAACTGGTCGCTGCAGCCTTCGGGTTTTGGGTCTTTGGCATTACCTCATCTCTCTCACTAACTAGCCGTCCTGAGGAGTGTGTCATGATTCAGTCTACAAATAAAAAAAAGCCCTCCTAAATCTCACTGCTCTTGTTAAAGCTTCGCCCGGCTATTACATCATGTTATGTTTTGGGATTCTGTGGTTGATTTATATTCTGGAAGGATATGTGTCAAAGTTGTGCCAAGGAGTGACGATTGTGGCTATAAATGTCTTCACTGGAATGGTGTGGTGGTGAAAGCGGTGGTAGTGTGCCTCTCTGCTGGGACACAGTAGTGACGTCCACTGGCCCACACACCACTAATCTCCAAGGGGAGGCACAGCGCCGTTCTCAGATGTGCAGGCCTCACAGAAGATTTCACATACTGTACACTGTGAACTGCAATATTTGTAATGCAGCATGGTGGGATGAAGTCAAAATCTGACAGTATCTGAACAGCTGTTTTGGTATCTTCCATATTAAAACAAACTCAAGCTAAAACAATCATTCAATCATCATATCTGATTATATCATTATATCTGATTATATTATATCTCATTGTATCGCTGAGCTTGAACTCACTATGTAAGGACATAGCGTCCACCTTAACTTGCTAAATCATCTGGACATCATGTCTTCTGCCACCTCTGAGGTTTGAGGGAGAAAGAAAACCAGGATGAGTCCCACCCTTGCAAACCACATCTCCCCTGTCCTGATCTTGGCTATCACTGAACATATCAACAAATCCTTATGGAGGAATTAACACTATTTTATGGAGTGGAGGTGATACCGATTATAGGCTAAAGTTTACCTATGAATCACTCAGGGAACACGACTTTGAGCCAGATCTGGACAGAACTCTGAAAATATGTCCCTGATGGCAATGGGCTGGTGTTTTCTAACGTTTTCCAGCACGGAACATTGAGTTGTTGCCAAGACAATGACATGAATCTCTCCTTGTTTTTCTGGCATAGTTTGATGATGTTATTCAGTGTTTTCTCTCATCCTGTGTCTGGGAGACAAAAAGTGAAAGTGATACTCCCATAGGTCACTGCCATAGTCTTAACAGTTATCCTATTCTTTTATCCATTTCTATACATCCAGCCTTGCATGGCTTGTTGAGCATTATGTTCTGCCTTTGTGTAACACAAAGGGTTCGACATAAATCCACGACCACTGTAAAACACACCCAACCACACACACACACCTACACACACACACACACACACACACACACACACACACACACACACACACACACACACACACACACACACACACACACACACACACACACACACACACACACACGTGCATCCATCATTAGACCTTTAAATATGAATGCAACTTAGTGACAGCATGCAAGATACTGGAAGGGAAATGCTCAGCAGGTCACAGTGACTCACACTTTCTGCCCAATACAAGCAGAGACAACAGTGCAGAGGAACATAAAGTTTGTGCAAATTATAGATATGCTTTCAGATTCCGGATTTGGTGTGGTTGAACTTTCCCTCACCTCTAGAGACAGGGCAGGGACAGAGCAGTAAAAACAGTGAGCGGGCCAGGGGAAATTCCTGCCCAGGGATGTTTGAGTGTCTTAATACCACAGGAATGCAGAAGCAAAATTTACATGAACGTCATGACAACTCCAGCCATGGAACAAGACAAACCCACTTTGTGGTTGTTGTTGTTGTTATTGTTGTTGTCATTTTTCGATTAACCACAGACATATTGGCACATGTTGCTTGTTTTGAACTGTATCTCATGCAGTTAAAGTGTTACATGAACATTAATTAAATTTATAACTGTATGTTGTGGGTTTACATCGATTGCAGTAATCTAGTCTGGGAGGAACCATCACAGAATGTGTGTGGTCTCTCAACAAGACTTGTGTTATGTTGACATGCAAACAGCAAAAAGCTAAAACATGAATCACAGGGCCATCAGAAAATGATTTAGGGTATTTGTATGTGACCAATGATGCCTCTGTATTAGAATTTTCTATTCAGTACGATGCTTCTTGGGTGGGCAGACAAAATATATTAACAAAATTTGAAGGAACGCTTTACTCCCTCTGTTATGGAGACAGCGGAGAGTAATTTAATTTCAAACAAAGTAATACTTTATATTACAATATTGCTTTCTGTGGAGAGAAATATCTTATCGCCTAGGCCTATTACAGATTATATTAAATTTGGTTATATTATGTAAGTTTTGTTTGCAGCTCAGAATTTGAAACACTAGACTCTGGCGGACATATGGTTCTGCAAGTAACATTTGTTTAGTTGGAAAGCTAAATAACAGTAATGGCACAAGCCAATTTAGCAAAAAAACAAAACAAACCAAAACACAATATTACTTAGTCACGCCTTACAGTAATATGGTTACTGTAACTCATAATGAATTCCCCACAGAACTGGTTATTTTACTCAGGGGAAATCCACCCTAATGAACCAGTAAGCCTTCGTTCTGCAGTGCTGCACCTTACATAACCCAGTGAGGGAACACCCTAGTTTCAGCCAAAGAAGCATCAACAGAAAACAACTTTGATTTGTTGCATTTGTTGAACTGCTGGCTGGAAGAGTGTCTTCCAAAACAGGCTGTGTGTCTGTTTGTCTTGCAGATAGTTTCTGCATCAGTCAAAAAAGATTTGTCAAGGCTTGTGTGGATTTGTGGTTTATTCTGTGCTGTACAACACCCTATTGTGTCTCAGTTTCTGTGCATGGATTAGATCATGAAACCTCCTGGCAGAAGGCCGATTGATCCTTCCTCCTCGATTGTGATCCATATTTTATGTACTCTATTCTTCTCTCCCGGTGCCTGAGGATGTTTCCTGGCGTAGAGGATAAAACACGGGTCCCTTCCTCTATCGAGCACTTCCTCGAGGCGCCTGGAAACCAAACAGGACCTGGTTAAATGCTCTATTAAATCTCTAAATCTATTTAACTCTGTTTACTCTTATGCAGCTCTGTGGATAACACCATAACAACTCTAAAATCACTTTTGAAAGCGTTGCAATACCTGAGTATATACAGTAACCTCAATTACAGTGGCTTGTACATATAGTGGCCGAGCATTTCCACTCCCAGTTCTCTTAACTGATGAGCAAAGCAGTATAGCACAGTCCATTATTAGCTGCTATACGTGTTGGCTATCTGCCAGGCCCCTCTGGTAAGCCACTCAATGCGGTCAGCGCCAGCCAAAGCCTGAAGCGTTCCCATGCCAAACAAAAACACATCAGTAAAGTCAATATTGGCCTTTTATACTGCCAACCAGCGGGAGGAAAAGCAGTGTAAAAGAAGGGAAAATACCTCACAGGATATCTAAAGGCTGCATGAAAACACTCAAACAGTAGGAACGCCGCCATAATAAAACCTGGGTTTGTGAAGTGCTCTCTTAGGTCTGAGTGTCTCCAGGGGGCTGTAACCCATCACGCTCCTGCTCGCACTTCTGTCCATTCTCTCCCTGAGGTTAAGTGGACAGTGGGACAGCACTTCGTCAGGATGTGTGTGTGAAGGTCTTTGGAATGATCCATACAGGTCTTCTCTAATGGAACGAGCAATTTCCCCTGATAACAGTAGCCGCATGTTTCACCGACAAGACTCCCACCAGAGTCCCAAGGAGAGCGAACAGTAAATTACACTTCTTCAGCTGTGCAATCTGAAGTTAAAGGAAAATCGATGCTGTTACGATGCTAGATATAATCAATTTGTGATGTTCAATGCATTCCAGGAGTTATGTTGCGATAAGTGTTGTGATTTACCTTTTTCGTTGTATCCACTTTCCCTCAAGTTGCCTCGTCTACTTCTACTTCAGTTAGTGAAGTTCGACTTTCCCCCAGAGAATGTGTTCTGTGCTGTATGTGAGAGAGCGATAGCGATAGTTTGCTAAGTTTTTCCAACTGAGAAAAAGTGAGAGTGGAGAGAGAACAATGCCTTGGTGTGCTGTGCCCGATTGCTCAAAAGGCTGTTGAAGTATTAGAACCGCAAAGATGCAAGCTGTGGCTGTACTGCGTTATGGTCTGTTGAGGCTACTGTCAGAGAAATTCACTCCCTCTTCTGCGATGGATTTCTCCCTGTGTGATTGTTGAACGTCAATGCAGAATGGTGAGTCTAGACAGCAGCGCTTGCTCTTTGATTCTGAAGGACTGACACCAAAACCTGATGTTTACCATAGGTAGCTGAAAAGTTTATAAGAAAAATACACCACCCAACAACAAAATGGACCCAGAAATGCAAGCTACATTGTCCATAGCTGTGTTAAAGTGAGTGTTGTAAAATGAAATTTTGCTACCAATACATGTACATGTGCACTCACTCTCTCTCGCTCAGTCACTCAGCCACTCACTCACTCATTCACTCACTCACTCACTCATAACTTCGCCGCAGCCCAACAGATGGATAAGGTGTGTTATAACAGCGTTGGGGAGGTCTCGTTGCCTGTGTGAGAAGTTTAAGACAGAGGAGTTCAGTTCAACCTACAAACCAGACGCAGCTGCTGGTCCAACATGCAGTTCAGTTAAACTCTTACACTGACTGGAGGGCAGCAGATGTGGTCGAGGAGTGTTTATAGAGGCTTATGCTCTAGTGGCTGTTGACTAGACAGTCTTTGTATGCAGATGGAGGCCTTTCATCATGCTCATCGTAACAGTTTAATCTTCAGAATATCGTAAAAATGCGTGATATTGTTAGCATGTCCTGTGTGTGTCAGAGTGGATGTTTTCATTTGTCTTTTAAATTGAGGTGCGGTAAGATACATAATACATAATACATAACACATAATACTTAATACATCTCATAAAGTGTGCGTGGTGGTTTGGTGTGAGTGCTGGTCTGGGGAAGTTGGCAGTCCATTCACTGACTGCTCTCCTCCCTGGAGAGTCATACTGGTCAAATCCTGCCAGGAGACCATTTGACCTCCAAGACAGGAAGAGAGAATGTCATGGAGAGTTAGCTAAGTGTGTGTGTGTGTGTGTGTGTGTGTGTGCCTGTGTTTGAGTGCATGTGTTCCAATTTGTGTGTATGTGAGAGGAACTGTGAGCGACCGAGCAACTTGTCTTGCACTGTGCTGCAGTTGAAATCCCTAAATGGCCCTTCACTGAGGCCATGGATTGTGAAGAATTTGTTGATACTGTTAGACCCTAGTGCTCTCCACAGTGGGTCTAACAGCTGTTCGAAGCACCAGATGGGGCCGGGGATCCATACTCTCACTTGATCATGTGATAGTGATAATATTTCTCACTTCTTTTTACAACAACTTTATTATCTCCAAAGGCGATGAACACTCTCTGCCAAAGCATTTCCAGCATGTTCTTTTTTTCCACAGCTGAGTGATGCAGAGCAGCTGATATTTTAAGTGTTGTATTCTTAGTGCTACCAGCATGTAAGCCTCTACCCAGCAGGAGGCAAACGCTCATGCTTCACTGTTGGACCTGCAGACGGGTTCAGACCTGGCTGCTTTTTGAAGCGCACCGAAGGACGGACAAAGCTTTCCCATTCTCAGACTTCTTCATAGATTTGCTTCAGTGAGTCAACGCTTCATAGGGCTTTTTTTCTTATAAGCTTGTGCATGTGTGTGTGTGTGTTTGTGTGTGTATGCTTGTGCTAGTGTATGAAAACAAACAAGGAATTCACTATCAGGGAAATGATTTCAGCATGAAGATTAAGGTTGGTCGATAGGAATTCAACAACACAAGCCAGAACACAAGATGTAAACAACAGGATTATACCAGCTTGAAGAAAAAGGAATAAATACAGGCTTAGTGCTGGGCTTCAGCTCCTTCTTATAAATGGTTATGAATCTCTCAGCTGTGGTCTGAACTTTGAGTGGGGTTTTATGAGAACTGGATTTTCCCTTTTCATAAACCAACCCCTCTGTACTCTGGCAGCACATGTTGTGAGAGAAATATGAAAATTTTGCCCTACTGTGTTATTCAGCAGTTTCCTTTAATCACAGCCAGAATCTTATCTTAAATTATAAAGGTTAATTCAGATGGATTAACATTTTATGAAGTCAGAAGGTAAGCTTCGCTCACACAAACCCACTCGGTGCAGTTGGAAATTTGTGGGGATACAGCAGAGGTGGGTTAAAGCTATTAAAGCAGAATTACTCTCAGAATAAATCTGTATTTTCATTCTTTCATAACCTCATATGTGTCATTTTGATCACCAGTGCACTCCCCATTTCGGTCTTTTGAAATGACAGATTCCACTCCATAAAGCATTGAATTATGACCGGTGGAAGGGCCCATTTCTCCCTGGAGGGGGTTTTCACAGGCTATTACTTGCTGACCGGCACGGCCCTCTGAAGTGTGCCAGGGTCAGGTCAGTTTTAACTGCAGTACTGGTCATGTTCAAAGGAATACACAAACAGTCCATTACATGGTTCAGTCATACTTTAAGGTTATCTAATTGATTTACTCAAAGCAAATGATCCTGATGATACCGTGGCAGATATATTGGACCTAAGGCAAGATGATGTCGAACCACATAAATGTGTCCATGTTAACAGGGAAGATCAGATATAAGCTTATAAGTCACGAGATCTAAAATTGACATGTCCATGATTTCCTCTGATTTCCATCCCTTTGTCTCTCCTCCTTTACACGCAATGTCAGGCTGATTGGATCTCTACCTCTTCACCTCATAAAGTAGCTTTGCAGGATGTGTGGAGACAATCCTGCTGCACACGTACATAATCATACTCCTCACTCTTCACGGATATCCCGCAATCAAATTCTCACCCAGCAATTTTCATTTAAAGTTGTTTCCCTGCTGAGCATCCCTAATGAACGCACACGCAAACACACTCCCCATCAACACGCTGACAGGAAAACAAACCTGATTGGGACAATCAGTCTAATGGAGGGAGCTGACCCCCATCCCACCCTTCCCTTTGTGGACCCCGACCATGGTGACATAAAGCCCAGGAAGGGAGAGCCCGCTAGGACGCACGTCCCGCTCTCCTCCCGACCATCAGAAGAAACAGGTTTATCTCTGTCTGTTTGCTCAGGAGCCTAGAGTCAACTGCTGGCGGAAGTTAGGAGGAACATTTTGACCAAGATAATACAGAAAGAGTCTGGAGCCGCCCCAAGTTCTTAATAATCAACCGCCGCACGGGAAGCAGAATAAACAGCGTGGCACTGTCTCCGTTCCTGTTCCTGTCCTCTATAGCAGAGGTTAAGGGTCAGATAAACCTGACTTATCCAAGGCTGCAGCTCACATTCTGCTGAATGCAAAATGTACACATCTTGAGAAGCACTTAAAGCACATACAGGACTCCTTTCCTATATGGAATCAACACACCATTTCCCCTAGAGATAGGGAAGTTCACCATGGGAGGTTGTTTTTCAGCACAGTTTTCCATTTGGACTGAGGGTGCCATTGATTTACCAGCTAAGCAGAAATAATAGCCAGTAAATGATGCACTTCAAAAGAGCGCTAAACGAGTTCAAACATGTTTTTTGCATACTGCTGTTTAGCTGTTAATTAGCCACCCGTACAGGCTAAATCTAATCCTCCAGGAATATAACAGAACGTGCTGATGAAGCCATATGCCAACCAAGTGAAATAAGTACTGAAACCTTGTGGGAAAATACTAAGATGAAAAAAGAAATATTCATTAAAAACAAAAAAACATACTCTGACTGAAAAAAAATTAAACCCCATTAATTAGCAGTTTCACAATTTGAAACTCGTTGTTATAAAAATGTCAAAGTCTGATGCATATCAAAATCCCATGAACCCACACTGTAAGCCTTAATAATTTGGCGAGACTTGGGACTGGAATTGATTAATCTTCCACTTTTATCAGCACCAGGTCACAATTTTCTTGTTGTGCCGTTGAAAGGACATTTCTTACTTGTCTTCACAGATGAGTGAGATTCAGGAACGCGTGTAACGAGAAATCCTTCATTAACAAGCTCATTAGGACTGCACAGTGTGTTTCATAAGCCAACATGAAGCAGAATATGCACATTCACACACTCCTGGATCTTGATCTTCCAAGTCAATTCTGAGGGCCTCGCCATTAAGTCTGCGGCGGGACCCACCCGACTTCTGTCACTTCAACTTAAAGAAAGAGATGATGTTTTTATAGAGGCATAAGGCACAATCCATAATTCTAGGCTGGCAATTCAGTTGAAACACTTTTACCCCACTACTGGCTTTGTGTGTGTTTTGATTTATTCACAAAGATGTGTTTTCATTCTTAACTGATGTGCAGTTGATACAAAGACATATGACAGCTAAAATGTTTATGTGTAATTTAATGTAGTGTGATTATGTGTTTTATGTGCAATGTGACTGTGTGTTCACCCTGTCATGTTACTTCTTGAAAAAAGCTTGCTTTCATGTGCAAATCAAACTCTTCAAGAAACTATGTGAAAATACCCTAAAGATATTCTGAAGCGACTTTAAACGATGAAATGATGTCAGAGAACGTGTCAAAGATGAGTGAAAGAGAATGGCTGGAGAGCATCCTGTAAATGAGTGCAAATGATAGTAAAAAAACAAAAAAACAAACAAAAAAAACCTCACATTCCTGAGCTGTTCATCCTCAGCTAAACCAAAAAAGGTGTCTTTTATTGGGACATCCAGTAAACAGAAGCCTTGGGTTGACTGAAATGGTGAGCATGGTGTTACAGCTGTTTACAGTAAAGGTGAAGAATGTGTCTGAGTTGTCAGTCACAGAAACAGGAGTGACCCCTATTAAAGGGAAAACACTAACGGTGCAATGCATCAACCTCATCTCTGTGACCCCAGTAGAAATAACTCAGCCTATAACCACTCCTAGATTCTCATTTTGATGTTGTGTCGACTATTTGATTTAAAAACCTTACTGGCACGCACACATCTAGTGTAGGCCTACATTCCTTGGGGCACAATCTCATCAACCCTGAGCTGTAAGGAATCAGTGATACTTTCTAAAGAGAGGTAACATGGAGGACAAAGCAATGTGCAGACAGACCAATAAAACTCAGCCTCTCACCCTTGCAGTTTCTGTGGTAGTGGTCCATAAAATGACTGTCAAGGCCCCCATTCACTGTGATGACCACTTACTCTGCCTCAACCCCACACAAGAATCACACATCATCTTCCTCCCCGCCAAAACGCACCATGCCACCAATGTTTCCATCATTGCTGCAAGTTATGCAAGGCGCAGGCAAAGCTCGTAAATGTCAGTTTCTGTTTAGCTGCTCTTATTATATGAGACTGGGCCTGAGTGGGCAGAGCCACAGCACAGTGCCCGTTTAATTTTTAATGCCTCGTTTTTCAGCTTCTTATAATTCACAATAACTTAGGCACGCATCTAAAATCATTCAAACAATTTAAAAAGCCTGTGTGTTAGAGAAGTAGAACGTGCAAAACAACCTTTACAAAACAGAACCATGGTAATCCTGTAATAAAAATTCTAACTGTAAAAACTGTAAGTGCCTATAGGAATGTTATAGTGATGCCATATAGACTAGTATATAGGAGCTAAAAAAAAAATACCATAAAGTATGATTTTAAGGTGACGGCTCCCAGTGTTGATGCCCTCCAGAAACACATTTAGAGGTTAAGAGATAAGGAGTTTATTTACTCGCAGACAGTTTGAGCTGTGCGCCATCTAGTGTCATTCCTTGTGTGTAGCAGCAATAGTCTCTTATTTTGAAAGGCGGAAGTGTAAGGCCTCATAATTACAGTCAGCTAGAGATAGCTGCAATAAGACCAGAAATAAGGCGATTGGGCCTTCAAAATAAAAGCATAAAAGTTGACACTTCTGGAAAAAGAATAATAGAATATTAGGGTACAGTGTACAAAATAACAAAAAATCTTATCAAATATTGAGTTGAACCATTACAATAATTCTGAAATGAAACTCTAGTTATTAAATGGATGTTTTTTCGTGACATTTCCAGAGCGAAACCTATTAATAGACATGTATGCCATATACACACAAAAAATGAACAAAACAGATCTCAAAACCCAAACTCATAAACTACTGCATTATGAGTGATTATAAGTCCATTTAAATCTATTTCAGTGACGCAGTGTTCCTGGATTCAAGTAAGCCACGATTTGGAAATGCCCTGTGCTTTCCATTATGCAGTATGTTAATCTATGCTGTGGAAAAGACATTTTGGGAAAGAAAATAGAATTGGTATTTTAATTAGGTATAGATAACACTCCCCTTAAAACCATTCTGTATTTTCAATTTGGTATATGTGTGTCACTCAAACACGTTTAAACCCGTTCGTCAATTATGGTTTTATTTTGAAGGCTATCAGCGGAAGTTAGGGTTAGTATTTTATATTCTAGCTAGCTTGACGCTCGACAGACTGCATGCAGACAGCAGCAGCATGGCTTACAATGCGAAGATCGGCCCGTCCATCCTGAACAGCGACCTGTCCTGCCTGGGCAGCGAGTGTGTGCGGTTGATGGAGTGCGGGGCAGATTACCTGCACCTCGATGTTATGGATGGGTGAGTCTGTTACAACACACCACGAATAATTGTGTTGACTAGCAGTTAGATCAGCTAGCACGCTAACGAAGTTGCTAGCATGCTGACTGGGAACTTCAATGTGTGTCTGTGAGAGAGCTAAAGTTAGCTAACATCAACAAGCTAAGCTAGCTTGCCAGAAGTCAAACCGGGAGAGCCAATATTGATGTCACTGGGTTTATCCGGCTTAGTTATGTCAGTGTGGAGGATTTCAAAACCACTCAGGCTGCTAAACTTTATGCTGTCTTCCAGGGCTTAACAACAATCTTCTTCTTCCTGCCTGGCTGCTAGTTTTGACATTTCTGACAGCTTCCTCATCACACTTGTGCAAGACATTACTGTTGCTTTGCAATGCTAGCTCAGAGAATTTCATCACAACATAAGCTGCAAGTTAAATGGCTGATTTTCTTTCCTTTGAAGGCATTTTGTCCCCAACCTCACATTTGGCCATCCCATGGTAGACAGCCTAAGGAAGTCTCTAGGCCAAGATCCTTTCTTTGGTGAGAAGAAAACCAACCCCACACAAACTAGACTTCTTAAATCTCTGCAGTGCTGTTGACTCTGAATGAATGTGTTTCATTACCAGTGATGGATCCCTGCTCTTTCAATGCAAACTGTCAACACATTATCCTGTTTGGGTTGATTTGAAGTTCTTCAACTGTGCAGTGGAGTGCAGTAATTTGACACTGTGTTTGTTACCGGTGCAGACATGCACATGATGGTGTCCCGGCCGGAGCAGTGGGTGAAGCCCATGGCTGCAGCAGGAGCCAACCAGTACACATTCCACATAGAGGCCACCACCAACCCTGGGAACCTGATCAAGGAAATAAAAGAGAGCGGCATGAAGGTGAGGGGAAAAAACAAAGAATGCAAAGTAATGGAGGGCAGAGTTAGAGAGATGGGATATGACTAGAGGCCTAGAGGGTCAATGAGAAGGAGAGTGGTAGGATAATGAGACGAGAAGCTCTCACTTTGTAAATGTTACACAATCATGTCTCTGAATATTCTAGCTTATGTGTCTCCCCATACTAACACTGTGTGAGTTGTAGGTTGGCGTGGCCATAAAGCCTGGCACTACGGTTGAGGAGCTGGCACCGTGGGCGAACCAGATCGACATGGCCCTGGTCATGACTGTTGAGCCCGGCTTTGGAGGACAGAAGTTCATGGAGGACATGATGCCCAAGGTAAGGTCAATAGCATATGTATGTGAAAGCAGTCGATTTGTTTGGTTCACTTTATTCTCATAACTTCAGAATAGAGCTAACGGAAAGGGAATTCTGAGAATCTCACTAACACTTCATCTGTTTGAAAATTTGCCTGCCTGCAACTCACAAGGTCACTCAATTTATAAATTCCTCTTGTTGAGATCTGGATAATATATTTATTAGGATAGTGTTTATAATTGACAGACAGAGAGGCATCTAACACGCTGCATACAAAATGGCAAGAGATATACTCAGAAATTGAGTGACCCTGTGAGTTGCCTTTTGCAGTCCTGATAACAGAGCATTTTCACGTACAAACGGTGTTATTCGGGCCTTGAGTCTGAGTTTCATCCCTGTGTGACCCAGGTGAGCTGGCTGAGGAGCCAGTTCCCCTCGCTGGACATTGAAGTCGATGGAGGCGTCGGCCCTGACACCATTCACAAGTGTGCCGAGGTAATTCGGGGATTCAAACAGACACATCAGCCTGATCAAATAACCACCGAAAGTATTAATGTGATTGTGTAAGTCTCTCTTACAGTGTGTGTGTGTGTGTGTGTGTGTGTGTGTGTGTGTGTGTGTGCTCGTGTGCTCTCTCTAGGCGGGAGCCAACATGATCGTGTCGGGCAGCGCTGTGATAGGCAGCGACGACCCCCGCTCCGTCATCGCTCTCCTGCGCACCGTGGTGGCCGAGGCAATCCAGAAACGCTCGCTAGACCGCTGAGGTGTCCTCTCTGTGGAAGTCCCCGTGGTGACGCCCCGTACCTGCCTGTGTCAGCAACCAGCGGGACCGTTTCTGTGGATGTTTCTGTCCGGGTTAGGAGGGGAGTCGTCAGGGCAGGGGGCTTCTGCGGAGGCACGAGCTGGTGGCCAAAATCCAAATCACTGTGATGGAGTGAAGCGGGGCTCTGGCTCTACAGAACTGTCCACCTTCACCCTGCCCTGCCACGATCTACTTTCTGAACAGTTAACTCACCACGAGTCCCAGCCTGGGAACAGGTCCCATTCGAAGACTGGGGCCGAGGCTACGCTGATTTCATATCTGTAAACATTCCTGAATATTTTTTTGACTCATACTGTACGTTTTAATGGATGAATTAATTATGGAAATAAAATGTCCTAAGGAGCACTGTGTTCCATTCATCCATTCTTTTAATTGTTTTGTTGAAACACTACTGAGCATGGACATTGTAGCAATGTCCATGAGATTAGGATTTACACATTAAAAAGAAACAGCTAGAGTTTATAGAGTGGAGTCTTTGCACTTTGACCCCAACTACAACTGAAATGAAGAAATTGTTTGCAGACTTGTGAACATTTGGAGTTGAATTGTACTTATTCAGAACCTTATGTAGGGTTAGGATTCATTCCCTTTTTCTTAGTCACTAAATCTATATGAAAAAATAGTGTGAACTGTATCATTAACAAGCCAAAATTTTGTGTAAGATAAATGCACAGCAAATTGGTGAAGCTGATCTTTTCCTCTTAGGTTGGCAAATGGACAAAATCCTATTTGTGAATGGATGTGATGGTATTGTCCATTCCTTTTCTTTTGAGGTGAAATAATCCCTAAACAAGAACAAATCATGTTCTGTGTAATACCAAGTGTTTCAAAAGTAAGCATACAATTTGTAATAATGAAAATAAAGCTGTATAATTTTATTCCATTTTTCACTTATGAGTCTCAGTCACTTAATTGTCAGATTTCCAGCCATGCACTTAAGTGTATCTGGAAAAATGAAAAATATTCAATAATACAGTGAGTATGAATTTATATATAAATGTATACCTACTTTTGAAATAGGTTTTAGTATCATGACTTTTACCTCCATTTTCTTTTTTGAACACTAGATGGCGAATTTGGACAAAAAAAAAAATAGCTGACGGTTAAAGGGGATTCCTGCTTAATGTAAGAATTCATGTCACTCCTATGTCCATTGGTTGTTTTTTCCTAAATTTTTAAGCATAATGAAGTTCATGGCCGGAACTGCTCCATTAATAGTGAACAGGTATTGATCACAGATTGACTGCTAGAGTCTTTCTCCTAATAATTTGGGTTTTGTTTGTGACAAAACAGCACTGTTGACAAGGCAATAAATTATTGACTCTTAAATATTAGCAGCACTGACAGTATCCTGTCTGCCTGTCTATAGTATATATCTATATGCATATGTGCAGATGTACAATGATATTTCCCTTTTTTTCTCTCAGGTGTGGATCGAAAACATGAGACTTTAAATCAATAGATTCATAAACTTGTGTAGTTTTACGAGTGAATCATGTGCAACAGCGGGCTTAAGTGAGATGTCATTGACTATTTAGGTGAAGTAGTAAGAAATGCAGGCTGATGGGGGAGTTTGTTTTTCATTAATCCATATGTAATATGGATTGAAAGTATTGCAGTCGTATCAAGGCGGGTTCCAAGTTTGTCGAACCAGGCTGGGATGTGGAGCCCTTCCCCTAGGACAACCAGAGAGAGTGAAGACATCTCTCATCTCTCTGTCTGCTGAAAGAATCCCCCGCTGTCAATGAGAATCACCCATGACATACTTCAAGCTGCAAGCAGCTCGCCCTCAATAATGCAACGCATGTCTGGGAGGCAATTCACAGACCGTTGAAATATTGATGTCAGAAATCTGTATTTTCATTTCAACGTCAAATATAATGGCAGATAATCTCATGATGAGCCCAATTCTACATTCACCAGAAAGGATTCATCGCTCATGGATCGTTGTATCTGTGTTCAGAGTTGTCCATATACTGTAGACTGGAGTATGCGCATGTGATAGGATAGTTTGTATCTGTATATGATGTGCAGTTGCACAGTGTGAGGAAATCTCCTGTGACTGATCTCTCTCCTAATAGAGGCTGACAGGCATTTTGTATACCCGTGTCACCGCTGCCTCTCAAAGACAGGGGCACAATTCCTAGTGAGAGGGAGTAGCGCGCACCTACACACAATCCACACTCCTTAAAGCATGCAGCGGTCTCATTACCGTTTAATTGACAATAGCTGTTCCTCTCCAGATTATCTTACATCATTTTCACACCAGTAGTAGACGTTGTTCATGATGATAATACAAATTCAGAGAAAACGCTAGCAGCAGCAGTGGTGATGGTGAAACTAGTAGTCTCCATTGGTTGATCAACTGCTGACTAGCACACTTCCCTCCCCAAGCCAAACACACTTAAACACCTCAATTTCTGCACATGCTGTGCCCCAACTCATAAATCAAAGTTACTCATCAGCAAGTTACGACTCTGGCACCATGGCAACCACATCCAGAGGTACTGCCATTTGATGTGAAAAGCGGTGATAGATGGCACAGAGACACACATAGTGGAACGGTTGGAGAGCTGTCAGCACTTGGCCTTTCCTCTTCATTATAACTCCCAATCATATGTTTCACAGCATGTCAGTACATGAGAAAACCTTACCTAAACACACACACACACATAGAGAGAGGGAAAGAGAGCAGATAATTACAAGCCCAGTAATGATCCTTCCACTTGGTGTAACGAGTCAGACAGCCATCATGTGGAGTTTTTGATCTTCAGAGGGCTGCAGTGAGGGTATGTCTGAGTCCCTGGCAGCGGTGTGTGAAGACTTTGACAGAGCAGCGCAGGATGCACAGCCGCACAACCCATACGGCCGGAGCACAGAGCAGCAGGCCCCTCCAAAGCCCTCCTTCCGGGGCCGCAGGGGCCACTCGTGCTACTGGGGGCAGCTGCGCCTGGTTTGAGTGGGTGTAAAAACCACATTTGGAATTTGCACTCTGGGGTTTCGAGTTCCCTTGTTCAGATGTTCTACTCGTTACCCATATTCATGATCATGAGAGATGAATCATTGGACGAGAAACCCTTGTATATTACGTGTTGTCAAATATTCAACAGACTCATCCAAAGCTACTGTTTGATGTAGCTGTTCGTCCCTGGGGAACGTGATTTTTACACATTGCCTCCCTTTTTCTCTTCTCATCTGATTTTGCCTGGCACCTTTCGCTGCCTTTTATTTTGTCCTGTCTATTCCCTGCTGGATTCTCTTTGCCTCGTCCATGCCTCTCCCTTCCCTCTCTCTGGGTTCATTATGAGGTAGAGTTATGTCTTTCCGCTCCTCTCACCATCTTCAGCACTAAAAGCACATTACCAAACTCGCAATGCATGCTCCTGCTCATTCATAATTACCCAGTGTCCCACAGGAGAACAAGAAGCACATCACTGATTAGCTCGCTGTTGTTACCGCCTTTACTTATGCATAAAGGCCTCATCTGATTGAGTGTGCATAGTCTTATTAACAATTAAAAAACAACTTGCTTAGAATAACATTACAAAAGATCTCTTTGCCCTGCGGCAAGGTGGGCTACTGTACGTATCATGAGTAACAGAGCTTCTGATTCACAGGGGAGTGGCACAGTGTCATAGGGTAACTGTTTGCCTCAGTTGTCTCTTAGTTCCCCTTAACGGTATTGTTGTGTAAAAAGCCTAAAGGCACTCCACTGCAGTGGTTTGATTATGAGCTTGTCATTTCTTACTGAGTGTAATTATTCATATGCTAGTATTGGAGCTCTTACAGCAGCAACTCTGAGCGGCAGGCTTGGGAAGGATCAAGGAAATGATGGTCATTCCTTCATGCTGGATGAACATGTCAGAGCTGAGTCTTTCAAAAGTACCTTGGCACCAATTGTTTGTCCAATTTTCTCCCATTTAAAGAAGCCAAGAAGAGAAACTGTTTCTTGTAAACCCAGGCTTGTATGGTGTAAATTTCTACATGCGTCAACCTAGCCCCAGGGTCACCTTTAGCAGCTGTAATTAAAGTGGAAACAAAATGTCCTTGTCTTGGCTAAACCTTCCTGAAGAATGATCAGTTTTCAGGCTCATTCCTCCTCTCAGGTATTAAACACTTCACAATGTTCGTTTAGCTCTCAAAAACAAAACAAAAAACAACAAAAACAATGACTGAACACTAAATCCCCCCAGGTGAGGGCTTTAGAGAATGCAGATATTGAGTGGAGAGCACAACGGTAGAGTCCCAGGGGAATGGGGGGGGGGGGGGGGTGTTGCCTTAGTAGCATCTTAGCATCAGTTTTAACCCGTCTTAGGCAGAGCCAGTGGAAGCACACACAGGATTTTAGTGTTTATCAATTATGGATGACATGGGAATGTTCCAGCTATGTGTGCGTGTCAGTGTGTGAGTGTGTAAATTTGTGTGTTTTGTAATCCATAATGAATGAGATGGGAGCATCAGTGTTTTTGTTGTTGAGCTGTCAGTAGGTGTGTGTGTGGGTGTTTTGTGCTGCATGTGACGAGTCACGTCACATGCGCTCTGCAGTGAATGGTGTGAATTGCATGGACTTTGTATGTTAATCGAACTCAAACATTTCTCCAATGATCCGGTCCTAACCGATAGGCCCTTAATACCACTATTAATCTCTGTTTTTCTGGCAGAGTTTACACTGAGAGCACCACACTGGAAATCATTGACTACTGCAGATGATTGAATAGCAAATTCCAGTGACATTTTCAGCAGTACATTTGCTTTCATTCTTTCCCTCTTCTTAAACCAGTGTGCTAAGACAGACATGACTGTTGCAGTTAGTGTATTAAAAGGATTTCTCCCTCTTCTCATCGACTCATGCTTACATCACCAGGTGAGTCATACCACACAAAGAGATGTGAGTGCAACAAGCCGGGCAGAGGCCTCAACAGGCCAATAAGAGTCTACAAGCTGTTGTTCTTTAGCAGTGTCTCCACTCATGTCTTCACCTGCAAAAACAGAACAACCTCTCCGTCCTTCTTATACAGTGTGGGTGATGAGCATTATATTCTCTGGTGCTAAATCAATAGACACGTTTTTATATGGCAGCAGTGTAGCCTGTTGGATATTCACACTTGTATGCTGTTGATCTCTGTACCCATCATTATGGATTTTTTTCTGGTTGCAGCCTCCAGGCCTGGTTACGATGCCCTCCCAGCTCTCTGCAGTGGAAGCAGGGGAGAGATGTCCTGTCTTTTCTGTTGTATTCTCCTCAGCTCCTCCTCTCTCACCGGTAATAAATCATCATCTATTCGCCCGACTGCTGCCCTGGCGCTCTGGATCGTTAAGTACTGTCTGCCCATGTGTGCCCTCTGGTGTCTGCATCCTCTAGGAGGACTATGGATTTGTGAGTGTTGCTTACTTTTATGCAAAGCAGCTCTTTCCATATAGGGTGCGTGCTTGAGAAAATGGAGAGAGCGGGAGCGGGAATCAGAGAGAAAGTGGGACAGAGAGAGATAGTGCTCAAGGGGGGGAGCACTCAATGTTTCTGCATGCTGTGAAGTTGTGATGGAGCTGGCTGACAATAACATCAACAATATCAGTGCGCCTGCTATCAGTGGTAGCAGCATCAACAGAACTATCAGTGTGGTGGCTCTGTCAGTAGTGACAGATATTAGATTGTTTGGTTAAGAGTCGGCCAGAAGCTCAGCAGGGGAATCTATGTGCATCACAGAACCCTGGAAATGATCCACTAACCCCACATGCATCATTGTGACACACCAGAATATGATTTTTCCTGCAGTAAATGCTATTTTCCCTCTGTGTCACCTTGAGTTATGGAGAGGGTGTCTTGGCCCCATTGGTTATGGCGGTTGCATGCGTGCAAATGTGACTTAATGTTCATGGGAGAAGGAGTCTGTAAAGTTCATGAATGGTGTGTACTACTAGAGTCTGTGTCTGCTGCATGTGTGTGTGTATGTTTGAGAGAGAGAGAGAGAGAGAGAGAGAGAGGGAGAGAGAGAGAGAGGGAGAAAGAGAGAGTAAGTTCATGTGCATCTGGATGAGTTATGAAGGGTGAGATGTGATTTGCCGAGGCCGTCAAAAAGAGGCTGGTTAGCCTAGAGGAGGCCCTCTGAGCATCATTTATCCCTCTGACATGTTGCCCCACTCCTGTCTCTCGCTCACATACACACACACACACACACACTGACCCAATTGGACATGCCAAGTAAATAGAACCTCACTTTGCTGAGGGGCTCAGAGGTCAACATTTCATGCCGACTCCACAGTGCCCTGGAGCATGAGTATTAACCTTGAGTGAATGGTTGAAGCAACAAAAGCTAGGTGGGTGGGCAGCTGCTATCAGCATCTTGGTACATCATGGTTGTTGTAGTAACACTGGATTGTAGGTCATCTACAAGCACTGAAAAATGCAAATGGCTGTTAGGGAAACACAGGGCTTTTGCACTGAATGTATTTTATTGCAATAAACTGACAATAGCAAAGTGCCTTTTTGATGGTCACAACTGTAACTATTTGATATCATAAAATAAAAAATAAGCAAAACATGGTCATACAACAAAAGAACACAAGATTTAAAAAAAAAAAAAAAAAGAACGCTATGGCCTTCCTTTTTATTTCAGTGCACTATTTCTCATAGATTAAAAAATGAAGATAAAAATACATCACTGGAAAAAAAAAGCAGCACTGGCTGAACTGAACACATCACCACAAAGTATTTTACAGCTAAATCTGGAGCCAGCACACAGCCACTGCATGCAGCCCTCATAACGCAGCTACAACACTGTCAGAACGTCTGGAGGATGCTTGGGAGGCAGCTAGGGATGGTATTATTATTACTACAAAAAACACCATTCAGAGTTCAGAGTACAACTGTACAGCTCCAATGACGGCGGCGGCACTGCAACATCACACACCAAGGCCACGCCCTCCACTTCCTGGATCAAAGTCTAGAAAGGAAAATTGAGTTGAATTTTGAATTAATTTTCTCTTTTTTCCCGTTCAGGATTATAGCAGAACAATGAGAGGTCATTGTTGTCATGGGAGTCACACATTGGAGGTATGGCAGCTGTTTGGTGGGGTGATTTACCCAATTTGCATTACTGGGAAGGTTCGCGATTTATAAAAGGCAATCATATCGACCAACAAGCAAGCTCACAGGGTTTTGTGCCTTTGAAAAACTGACACCAGCCTCCTATTAGCATTTATTAGTAATGCAAGTGGAACTAAATAGGGTGTGAAACCATTACTCTCAAATCATACACAAGTCCTTTCAAACAGCTCTATTACTTATCCTTGCAATTAAGTACTGCCTGGTTTGCTTGCAGCTTTGATGTAATGTTTTCATAAAGCATTGATTTGCACCAGCAATGCAACAAATAGTAACAGGAGGCTAAAGCCAATTTCTCCAAAACAAAAACTCTGGTGTGAACACACTTTGGATATTTTCACACCAGAGTTGGAGGCTTGATTAATGATCAGTAGGATTGACTTCTAAACAGTGAACCTTCCCTTTCAAGACACTGACCAGGTTGGTAGTAACTGCACATGCATCACATTCTCATACCTAACTTCCTTGTCTATAATAACACCAACTGTACTCCCCCTGGAATAGTTGAAACGGATTGGTCAGCTTATGAACATGAAAAACAATGCAGAAAGTGGAAAGGTTGGATGTTGCACTGTACCAGTGTCAAGTATATGTACTTTTGACTTGTTGACTTAAAACCGTTTAATATATGAAGTGCTGCATAAAATCAAAGCAATAAAAAACAAAAATGAGCCATATCATACACCATCGACAAAGCCCATTCTTGAAATAGACTACTTTATACTTTACAGGTCGAAAGCACATCTGAAATCGGCAGTCAGATATTGAATGTGAGGAGGAACTCGGCTCTGTGTCAACTGTTTGCTCAGGAAGTGGGGGGCTCGGGCACTGCTCTGTCACACAAACACAACGCTCAGGAGTTCAAAGGTTACAAAACATCAAGATGCCTCCTGCAATATTGTCATGCAATATACATGTCGACACGATTGAGACAAGAATGTCCAGGGTTTTCATGTTCAGTCTGGCAGTGAAAGGGTTAGGTAAGGTAGAGGGATTTCACACCTCTCCTGGCTGCTGCATTCCAGGGAATGTGACACAGATTTTCAACCCTTCTGCCGTGTGTCAGGGGAGCTGAGGAGACCGCCCTCAGCCAGAATCCATGATTGGGAGACGTTGTAACAGTTCAGTTTCAGCTGTCTATGCATTCTATGGAGATCAAACATCCTAGCTAGGTGTTACAGTACATTTCAATAAATAAACGCGACTCAAGCAAAAAGATCCATTTTTGTCTGTTCATCTATTGTACATGTGAAGCTGCAATAATTTTCAATATAGGAATAGATATACAGTGTTTTGACACTGACCAAACCTGACAATCTGGTATGAAATGCTACAGACTGCAATGCGCAGGACAAATCTAGCATTTCTACATCTACCACATTGCCAACACACAGGCTATTGACATAATCTGCTTGGTGCAGTTGCCTGGCAACACAAGCAGCACAGTTCTTAGATAATTTCAAAGCAAAAGGAAAATATTAAAAAGCTATGCAAAGTAGTATAAAATAAATAAAAAATATTTCAAATAAAAGACAAAAGTCAAACATTTGCCCTCCCCAAATTTTTTCTTACATTATGCAGGTAACAGTTTTTGGGTGTTGGTTTAGTAAATGATCCATAGTATATAAGCCATATCTACACACACTAGTAATCTTCAGTGTGCCTTAAGAACTCAATAGTTTTTGTTTTCGAGATTTTGATGCTAATCTTTTAAAGACAGGATGAAGTGGTCATATTAGAGAACTTGTGCAAGAATTTAATTTCAGTCAATAACCCCCACTGTGTTATTAAGTAGAACAACTCAACTGATTTAACGTGAGCGTAAAAATCGCCCTTATGCCTACAAGGTCCATAATCCCACAGCAGGAGGTAGGCAGCCATATTTACAGACTGCCTCGGAACCAATCGGCTTTCCCCCTGTCTTTAAACTTCAAACATTAGTTGCAGAGGACAGCATGGAATAAGGAGGTCTTGGCACTGAAAAAATCCCTTATGTCAAAGTATATCCTCGGCAGGAGAGAGCTGTTCATTTATTCTCCACCATTCCCTCCCTCCCTCCCTCCCCCTTTTTCTCTCGCTGTCTCTTTTTGGAGAGGAGCAGAGCAGAAGAGGAGAGCGGAGCAGTCTCACTGAGGCCTAGTGTCTGGCAGTGTTTAAGTAGCGCACCAGGGCCTGTCTCTGTCTGCCAAGGCAAATTCATTGTAGAGGCAGGTGGGCCAACACACACATACACACATCCTCACATAGGACACAGACTTAGTTTGTGTGTCCTTGTCTTTGTCTCTACGCAGGCTGGCAACCCAGTCAATAGCTACGGAGTCAGTGGGCGCAGAGCATCACTATGGTAACCAACACAGTGGGCAGGGCTGTGGCTGCTCTTGGATCAGTGCAGAGACTTTTTTTGGCACCCACATCAGCTCCAGAGTCCATCATAGAGTCCTTTCTCTTAAATGCTCTTCCCGGATTGGCCACTTTAACAAACTCATATGCACGTTTTTTTGAAAAATAGACGACCATTCAGAGTAATGAAAATCAAACTGCAGCTATGAGATTAAGTTTCACAGAGAGAAAACAAAAATGAGAGGCTCCACGTTGCTCTCTCACCTCTCTTTCTCACTCAAACACACGAGATTACCTGCGGACACACCACACACACATTCCACCCCACCCTTTGGCCAAGCCAAAACACAACACACATACACACAAACGCATTCACACACACACACACACACACACACACACACACACACACACACACACTCACAAGTACTCTCACACACGCGCACGCACACACAAGCTGTTGTTAACATAAAACAGGCAGCCACCAGGGTTGGAATTATCTAAACTGATCAATTGATTGATTGACAAATTCAACACAGCAGTGATAAGACAGGTAAGGTCTGAGGGTGGAGTCCAGATCCCCTCCCTGGCATGGTGTTGGTCGGGTCCGCGGTGTGGGCGGGGCAGAGGGGGGGGGGCCCTCTCTTAGTCCACAGAGCCAGGGTGCAGGCTGAGTGCAGGTGGGTCCAGGCAGGTGGGCGAGTAGCTGAGGTGCGGCTCTTTAATCCACAGGAGGGGGGCGCCGTTCTTGCCCTCCTGGCTCTTGCTGTTGCTGCGGCTCTTGTAGCGCACCAGTAGCACGGCGATGAGGAGGATGCCGAAGATGGGAAAGGGGTAGAAGAAGACAAAGTAGAAGAGGGAGTCGTTGGAGCACACCACCGACTGCAGGGTGGAGACTGTTGACAGAAAAGAAACATGGAATGAAAGTGTTCCGCTGATACAAAGACAACATTTATACAGCACATTCCTTTACAGACTCTTGTTTAATGTTTCATCTGCCCCTTGCTCACAGCACTATAACAATTTTCTGTTTCTCTTTAAACTCAGAGAATACAGCCCTAGCTCAAAGATTTAACTATCAGTCACTTCCAAAGAAGCAGCAGTGGCAGTTAATTATCTCCTATGCTGTCTGCATTATGTTTAATTCGACGGTATGATATTGGATGAAAGCGCCTGGTATTTTTTAGCTTTGCAAAAACGTTCATTTTCACCTACATTTAGAGAAGCTCAAAGCCTTTAGGTTTAAAGAGGATTTACCTTGCTGCATCACATTGACGATGGTGAACCCAGAGTTGTTGGTGGCCAGGCGGTACCATGCGTTGCGAGGGTTGAGCAGCCACTCCTCTACATGGCAGTAGTAGCGGCCTGCGTCTGACGGCCGCGCTCCTTGAATGGTCAGGCTGTACTGGTCAGAGGTCGTCCTCTCGAACTGCAGACGGGAGTTCGGCCCCGCTTCCTCCGTGGGGCTGCAGTTTCCGTTTCCGAACACGGCGTCGTGCCCGATGGAGAACACGCAGTCCCGCTCTCGCTCTTCCTCGCCCGGCTCCTCCTCCTCCTCGTCATCCTCGACTTCGGAGCGCTCCACGTACCAGGAGACGGAGAAGCGGGAGTCTCGGGACGACTGGGAAGGAATGCTACAGCCCAACCGGATTGAACTAGACTCGGCCACTGTCACGTTTGACTCCGTCTCCTCCACCTGTAGTCTCACCTCTGTAGGAGAGAGAGAGAGAGAGAGAGAGAGAGAGAGAGAAACAGACGGGGGGGCAGAAAAAGAGGCATTGTAGATATGTGTTGAAATCAATTTCCTGGAGCAGAACAATAGAGTTCATGTTCAAACTTCACTCAGACAAAATAACACTAACTGCAGCTCTTCAAAAACCTTTGAACATCAAACACAATACCACAGAAACAATAAAGGGTTCTGCTAATAGGGACAAAACTTCAAGCTCCTAAATGTCCAAACCAAATAAATCCATCAGGGCAGTGTTGCCCGCAGCCATCGCTGCTCTTTCAGCTTCCCAGCAGGATTCGGTGCCACCCGAGGGCTACTCTGTCTGTCTGCATGGGTTTGCTACAACCCTTCAGGGGTGGTACAATGACCCACTTCCACTTCAGCAAAAAAAAAAAAGAGAGGTAAAGACTTGGCTTGTTCAGGCTCCTCTAACACACAGAGTTTGGAACGCTCTCCTTGTTAAAGCAAAAAGAGGAGTAGAAGGGAGAGGGGGAGAGCAGACAGAAGGCGAGCGTTGGCACACATCTCCTCTCATCTTTCCTCCTGACAATCACATTTCTGGATGACTTCCTAGGTGAATGCATTCTTTAGTACCTTAATGAATATCCACCTAACTCCCCCCACCATCCACCGCCATATCGCTGGGGAAATCAGATCTGGAGTTTGCCGCAGATGTTTATATATATTATTAAAAATATACACTTATATGGTTATAAATATATATATATATATACACTGTATATACAGCTTCCTGGTATAGTGTTTGATAATAACTTTGAAACAGAGGTGAGACTCGAGGGAAACATGAAAGGGAATCCACTTCCTTACACAAAGAAAAGTCTGCATGTGGTGCACATACTCTGAGAATTGAATCATGTGCTGGCGCTCCATTAATTGTTGGAGCAGTGTTCACTTTGCTCTCAAAATAAAATATGACTGTTGGACAGGGGAAGCTGAGACAGAGATGCACTTCCTGAAAAAGTTCTCACTATTTCTACAAATGTCCCAACAGAGTGCCTCATTTCTCATCCGCTTAGAGAATAAGTGTGAGTGTGAAGCAGTAAATACTGTCGTCCAGTACGACTTTATGTGCAATAACCTGAGACAATGAGTAAAGAAAGAAATTGCATATTATTTAGAAGCATACTACTACATACTACTACACTTTCTTTTATTTGATATCTTTTACTGTGTTATTTGTACTATTATACTCTCTATGGCATACTCTATTGTTTCTTTTGATTAATTAGACTTTTAACCCTCACTATTAATGGTATTATTATTGAGTACCACCAAAGCTTTGGCAGTATATTCTGAATTGTACTTCATGCCAGTAGAGCTCATTGAATTGAACTGAATTTGAGTGCTTTCCTTACCCTGCCAGTTTATGACCAATCTGTCTGACCTTCAGGTTCTAGTTGGACAGATGCCGCAGACACACCATGGGTTTCACTCTGCATTCTAAACAGGACCCCTGGCACAACCAAACTGCTCTCAGAGAGTCTGAAAAAAGTCACCTTCATCTGGTGTGAAAAACAGATACCATGCGAAAGAGGAGGGGCTTATAGGCGGGGTACAACGCCCGGGGACCGACTCCAGTTCTTTTGCCAGTGCCTTGGTCAGGACACTGACAGGACACTGACAAAGACATACATGTCTTTGATGGTGGGAGGAAACCGAAGCACACGGTGGAAACCCACACAAACACGGGGAGAACATGCAAACTCCACACAGAAAGGGTTCGAGGCAACAGTGCTAACCACTGAGCCACCATCCATGTATGTGAATTTGGGAGCGTGGGATTTCAAAATACACACCAGTCAGCATTTTTCTTTCTTTGTACTATTTTTCACAATTTCAAATGATAGTAAAGACATCAAAACTATGAAATGACACAAATGGAATGGACAAAAAAAGTGTTACACAAAACAAAACTGTCTTATATTTTAGATTCTTAAAAGTAGCCACACTTTGCCTTTATGGAAAGGCAAAGGCTTTGGAAAGAAATTCATACATAGGCATCAACTTCAATATTTATATTCGTCTGAAAAACTAATTTTAAGCATTTAAGCATAAGCCTTTAGATCAAAATGGCTTTAAGATAATGAAAAAGATAGAACATTCAATCAGGTGTGTCCAAACTTTTGACTGGTAGTGTAGAGGTACAGGAGGTCAGTGGTAAGGGACTAAGGGCTAGGGGGAAAGTCAGTCAAGGAGGTGGAGGTGGAGTGTACTTTAGGTAACTCTGTCATGATGTGGGATGTCAAGGTGGCAGTGGGTACATGGTTTCAAGCGCTTTTGAGGTTTTTGAGTGCCGGACCAGAGGATTAGGTTCCTCATCTGTGCCAAGCTCTGCCCTCTGGCATTCCATATGGCAGCTGGCATGGGACTACACTCCGTCTTACTCTGCCACCTGAGCTCTGCCCAGGGCAGGTGGACGTTGATGGGGTCATCAGAGCGAGGCGGCCTCGAGGCCTTGAGCGGAGCAGGTGGGAACGGGAGGCAAAAGAGTAGAACAGTAAGGACAAAGGGCAAAGAGAGGGGAAAGGGGTAATTTGGAAGAGGGAATGGGATTACTATGCTCAACTGGTCTCAAACAGGAGCTCAGGACAACATGTGGGGCCAGAGTGGCAGCTGCTGCCTGCCTGCAGTGGGGAATAACTAAGCATACTGTTAGATAAAGAAGCCAGCTGGTCTGACCCCTCACTCACCTGGCTGTCTGACCAGAACATGAGTGAACCCTGAAGACTCCCGGGACAGCCTGTACCAGGCCCCGTCTGGGTCGCTCAGCCACTCCTCCACCAGGCAGTAGTACGTCCCAGAATCGCTGCTCTCCGCCCTGTTCAGCGTCAGCGCGTAGAGACGGGGCGACAGCCTCTCCGCCTGCACGCGCCGCCGTAGCCTCTCCTCGTCTGCGTAGGCGCCATACTCGAACGCCCCCGAGCGCTCGATTCTCAGCAGCAGCTCATCCGCCTCGCCACCTGTCGCGCGCCGCACGTACCACAGCACGGCATGCTGGGAGTCCGTGCTGGTCTGGGAGGTGACGGAGCAGTTGATCCTCACACGGCTGTCCTCCAGGTACGCCTGCGAGTGGTTGGTCTTCTGAACTCGAAGCTTACTTGCTGCAACAGGGAGAGAGGGAGGGAGAGAGACAGAGCAAACAGTCATTCCTCTGGGTGTAGAAAAATGTGAGCGCTGGTGACAGGTACACAATGCAATTTCTGTTTTGTGACAGACGGCCTGTAGCCGGGTTTATTTCTGGTGGCAGCAGGGCAGAAAAAGATACTGGTGCGTGGGTGGGTACTGCAGGTGACAGAAAGAGAGAAAGAAATATAAGGGGAGAGAGAAAGGAGGAGGAAATGCCAGGCAAATCAAAGATGAGGGGATGAGAGGTCTGTTGGTGTAAAGGTAAAAATGGAAGATAAGATGTAGAACAGTAGAATAGTCAAGGATGAAGGAGAGCGGTGGTTTGTAAAGGAGAGCTATGTATATATTAGGAAAGGTACAAGATAAAAGCAAGGCAGGGGGTCTGTCATTCTGCCAGAGAGAGAGAGAGAGAGAGAGAGAGAGAAAGGGGAAGGAATGTACTTAGAAAGTCAAGCGGGTGCGAGAAGCGAGGCGATAGGAAGGGGAGGAGACGATGGAGAGGTGAGATTGAGACGTCAGGGAGGAGCTGGGGCTGCCCTGGGTGCTGTGACGGGATTGGTTACAGTGACATCGGGTGTGGGATAGGATTAGCTGCAGGTACATCAGGTGTGACCGCCACCACAGACCCCCGCTGTCACACACTCAGGGGGGGATTAGCTGAGCACCAAGCATGTACACACAGAAAACACTCTCAATCTCACGCTCATACTTTTACACACACACACAAACACGGACACACACGTGCCTGACGGAGCACGCATAATATCGATACACACTTTATGTACCAACACAAACACCCCGTGAGAAAGACACAAAAAAATCCCACCTTGAAATGATCAATACAGCTCATTAGAAGCAGAACACTTGACAGCAATATATTTCTCATGCTGTAAGAGCGGCTGTGTTTTAATTTACATTTGTCATGATATGGCATGAAATAGGACAGCTCTGCCACTTTAGCAGATTTAGCAAGTGTTGAGACACTCTCCATCCCCCGTTTCCTCTGCTTTCCCTCTCCTGCTTTCTTTAACAAGCCCCTGCCCCCCCTCCTTTCATCATGTTCTCTCCCTAGCTTGGGCTAAGCTCTGCTATGACTGACTGACTGATTGACTGCCTGGAGTCACAGCCATCTGCCCAGAAAATTTCACCCTTACCCACAGATTGGCGAGTGTGCTTGAATGGTCAGTGTTTGTGATTCTTGTGTTTACTTTGTGAGTATTTGCTTTATGCGCAGGCATTCGGTTGTATTCAAAAGATGCATTTTCAAAGCTACGAGGCATCGCCGGACCACCTAGCTGTGTAATGGCATCTTGAGTGAGCATCCCAAATTAGTCATCATCATTGCCTCGCTACCCACCAGAGACTCGGTCGGAAGCTTGACAATCTCCCCATCCGGAATTACTGCCGAGCCCTGCGGACTCCTGGCAATCATTTTTGCAGGAGAATTACCTCAGAACCTCCTGAAGTGGAACCATGCTGGATTGGATTGGCACAGGACAAAGCAATTCTCTGTCGTTCCCATTTGAAGTTTGAATCCGCAGCCAGGAGAAAAATTGGGGGCTGGAAGCCTGTTGCCTCACATCAGTGTTTACAGAATTGCCTTTTCAAAGCTTAACTAGGCTAATTATTCAAGCCCTATTAGGTAGCATCATGAGCTATTACAAGTTATTATTACTAAGCTCTTACTTGGGAGAGAAAGACGGACAAAGACAGAGAAAGAGAGATGGGGAGAAAGGCGGAAGAGAAAGGGAGAAAAGAAAGACAAATACTGGCTTTTCTGTCCTAGAAATGGCTTCAATGCCCCATTCCTCCTGAATTCTCTTGCCGTGAACTGTCTCAGTAGGAGAACAGTGAATTCACAGACCGGCCTGTCACATCCACTGACACGTGTCCATTCCCACTGAGAACGAGGACAGCTACAGCCCTCTTAACACAGCACAGCGATGCATCTGCTGATGAGGATGGAGAATACTTAGGCTGAAAACACTGTATGACGTACATGTGTGAAATGTTGCTGTATGTGTGATGTTAGCGAGGACAGAGTCGCTATGCTGCAGGAATAGACCGAGCATGCACCATATGTAGGGAGCCTGTGCAATCATACATCTGTAACAAGGCCATTCATCATGTATGTGCTATGTGCGTTCCCTCAACAGCAAGAGTGGATCTCGTATGTGTGTATGTGCCTGTGTGTTAGCGAGGCTGTCAATATCTATGTTAAGTGTGTTTGCATGTTCTCTGCTAGTGTGTTTCTTTAATGAGTCTCAGGGGTGCAGCCACAAAGTAAGACAAATCCGTAATTGGAAACACTTGTCATCTCCGTTCTGCATTACTGAATGTGCCAGTCAAACCTGGCCCAATGTCTATGTATGCAAGCGCATGCCCTTACTTTATATGCAACAGGCTTGAACTTGTTCTCGTCTTCTCTTTTTTTGCTCACTTTATTTCCTCCACAGGAAGAATAGCAAAAAACGTGTGTCAGTCCGTATGTTTTTGATTCTCTAAGCTTTCTTTGCTACATGACTCACAGGTAGCTCATCTGGGAATTGACAGCCACTCAGATGGGAGATGGGAGGAGATAATAATTTTGAAGTTAACCTTGAACATTAACGGTGTGATAACACTCTCTCACACACTCCACCGCCTCTGTGGTTTCCAGGGCAACCCCGTCTCCACAGACAACGAGGGCGTGGCTAGAATACCTGCGAGAGCCCCGCGGTGTCTTCCAATGAGGAAGAGCAGACCCAATTAAACACAGCCAGAGCCTTGCGTTTCCATCATCAGGCACGATTGAACGAAAAATGTATTACTATTCAGATTCTTGCTCTGCAAAGACGTGTACAAGTTTCTCCTTAGCAGATCAATAAATGTTTGAGAAGTATTTTAGAAGGTTGCATGGAGATTAAATAAATTGAGCTGTATGCACAAGGAGTGCCTCTTAACCCACAACTCCACTGGTGGTACTGTGTATATGTGTGTGTGTATCAGTTTTTTGCTGAGCATGTGGCATCATTACAGTACAAACGCACACACACACACACACACACACAGATGCACACAGTACAGTCACTAAGTGGCTCATTGAACCCTTGCCTCGCCTCCTTCCCATGTGTGCCCAATTTGTCTCCGTTAATTGCTACACGAACTGCAGAGTTAAGATAAAGTTGCCTTTATTCCCTTTATTTATCAGTGGAGTTAAGCACACAATGGCCACAAACAGCAGCCTAATTTTGGTGAGGAAGAAAGATAGAAAAGCAAGCAGCAAAGCTACACCACGCAACACAGTGTTTTATTTTGGAAGCCAACAGCTGAGCAGATGAAAACGTCTTTGTGAGATATTTTATGGTCCAGGGGGAAGAAGTGCACAGCTAAGGCTGTAACTGCAACATCTCAATGTGTGTGCACACACACACACACACACACACACAATGTAACTCAATTTCAGAATAACTTCAAAGGAGCTCAAAAACAGCCCGGTCAAGTGTTCAGGTGTCTGAGAGGAGAATACATTCAGAGATAGTAAATCAAAGACTGTTAGTCTTTATTCTTTGGCTAGAGAGGAAATTCAGAACATTTTCCTCTGTTTTGTGCTGCAGCTCCAGGTGAGGTCTTTAAATACAGAGACAGGCTCTTAACACTAAGGTTAATGTCTCTCCACCTCTGTGCGTAACTCTCATTTTTTTCCCTTCATCACAATCTATCTCTTTGTTTCGACCGATCATCATCTCCACCTCTCTGTAGTCTTATCTCCATCTCTCATCTTTCCTCCCTGCTGCAGTACCATGATCTATGTCTCTGCCAATCACATTCTGTCTAATCACATGCCACCGAACATGAATATTCAGCAACCTCACCTGGGGGTTCATGAATATTAATGAGGCTTAAATGAAGAGCGAACACTAGAGGTGCTGGTGGGGTCTCTGCTTAACATTTTCGCTCTTTTTAAATATAGTCTAATATGTACTTAATGACCACTGAGATGACAACCTTTCCACTGGGCCAAAGATGTAATACCTCCACTTAGTTGAAGAAAGGCCAGAGTAGGCAAAAGTGATAAGACAGATATAAAGGAGAGAGAGAGAGCCAGAGAGAGAGAGAGAGAGAGAGAGAGAGAGGAGAGAGAGAGAGAGGAGAGAGAGAGAGAGAGAGAGGGAGAGGGAGAGAGACTAAGAGAGAAAAGAGAGAAAAGAGAGAGACAGAGGGAAAAAGAGGGTGGTGGGGAGGGGGGGTGACAGACAGAAAGATGAGAGGGATGTAAAAGAGCAGAGAGGGAGAGAGAGAGAAAGGAGGGGAGGAGGGGTTAAGGAGGGTGGGATGAGAGAAAAGTGGGGGAGTTAAGGGATATATCCCCTAACCGAACAGATACTCACAAGCACCTACCACCAGAGAGAGCGGAGGAGGGAGAGAGAGTGAGCGTGAGAGGGAGGGAGGGGAGCGAGTGAGACAGAAAAAGATGAGAGAGATGTAAAAGACAGAAAGCGAGAACATGCTCCTGGGGGGATTTCGGAAGCAGCAGGCAGTCTCTCCAGCTCCACTCCAGAGGGCTTATGGTCTTAATGGCTGCCTGCTCCGCCTTTAGCATTAGCATTAGCCCGGCCCAGGGCTAATCCACGGCCGGGACCCTGAGCATGTCAGGACTGAGGGCTTAGACACGCCCTGATCCCCTGCAGAACAGCTCACTTTGGCTGGGTCGCTGCTCCCTGCCAACCCCTGCCACGCCCGCTCCTCCACCCACACACACACATGTACACACACGTGCTTCCCGGCCCTCCTGGACCTCTGTCACAGGGGGGAGAGATCAGAGCGAGAGCGGGGTGCCAGTCAGGAGAGATGAGGGATGGGGTTCTCCCTGGATGAGGCGCGGCTGCTCCTCTGCTATAATGGGAGACTAATTTCTATGCTAATGACAGCGATGTATCTCTGATCCCATTGTGTCAAAGGGAGATTACCACTCCCCTTCCCTCCCCTTTCCAACCCCCCCTGCAATATCATTAAGATTGGGCTAATTACGGGGATCTGTGCACGAAACGGCAGCCCTGAACAACACACACACACACACACACACACACACACACACACGAGTGCCACCTCCACCACCAGCACACTCTGCACTTTCTCTCTTCCTGCCGGTCTGAGAGAGAGTGATCACTGGACGCAGCCTGGCCTGACGGGAAAACGGATGCAGGAGGGGGGTTGAGATGAGGGGTCAGGGCAGGGGAACTCTGGGAGATTAATGGCCCACAAGAAGCAGGCATGGGAGGGGGAGAGGCATAAAGGCATATCAGATTGAGCTGTGCGCCTGCGTGTGAGTCTGCCAATAAGCATAAAACACATTATGCTCATTAAACCGTAGTGAAGAGTGGCCATAGATACTTTTTAGTAAACCCAGCGGAAGCTACAGAAAGGTGTGTTTGTGCGTAGGAGACATTGCTGTGCCTCTCCCCTGCCCCTTCTATTAGCCAATGATTTACATAGGGAGCAGCAGCAATGTAGCTATCTCTGAGTTACGACTTCAATTACAGCAGCAGTAGGGCACATGCACACACACGCACACGCATGAGCACGTGCACGCACAGGTGCTTAAGAGAGATGGAGAGACACAACACGGAAAATCTCATTGTGTCTGCAGATTGGGCAGAACAAGGAAATGAGGCCTAGATTGGATTGGACTTGGCAGGAAAAAATTGCATGCCTGTGTGTGTGTGTGTGTGTGTGTGTGAGAGAGTTTGTGTGTGAGAGAGAGAGAGAGAGAGAGAAACAGAGAGAGAAGGGTTGCACTTGTGAGGAAGAAGATGTAGGGAAGAGCCTGACCTTGAGTGTCTGAAACGGGCGTGATTAATCAAAAGCCTTTTATGAAATTATTTTCTGTTTCAGTGCACCATACAAAGGCTCTTCATTTATCACCCATTGTGACCATGTGTGTTCACATGAGCACGATTATTTGTGCATGCAATATGTAAACTGTAAGTATGTGGTGTGTGTGTGTATGTGTGTATGCTGTATGCAGGAGAGGTAGGTGGTGCAGTGCCGGCACACAGGCTGTGTACGGTCTGTACACAGAGTGCAGCCTGAGGTGAGCTTGTGGGCAAACCCAAACTGTATCCAGTGCAGCCGAAAACAGGGCATAAAGATTTACAACCCTGTCTCCAACAGTAACACCGCGATAACGCTGGCTTTGTGTGCAAACAAGCACAGCTGCCATATCCTTATTATTCATTAAATACTGACAATGGTGAAGAAGCTATTTGAAGAGAAATGTAAACATAATCGAGAGAATTATGAGGAGGAGGAGGGGAAGCAGGGAATTATAAAATATTGAAAAATCACAAGAGTGAGAAAGAAGCTGGGGGCGTGGAGGGAAACATGCAATAAAGTGAGAGTGAAGGGGAAAAAAGACATTAAAAGAGACTTATGGGCAGAGAGAGAGAGAAAGAAACGCGGAAAGACAGAGAGGAAGCTGGAGAGGAGTACATGAGGGAGATAGGCCCGGCCTTAATGAAGATAGACGGCTCCCATCCATGCCCTGATAAGCAGGAACCTCCCATCACCGCGGCGACGCCAATGCTATCAATAACGGCTGGGTGGCAAGTACTTCACTGGCATGAAAGGAGTGCGCACACACGGCATCTGTTAGTGCCAGCCCCCATTAACTGAGAAGACACCCACAAGAACTTAACCCACAGAGAGGGAGAGAGAGAGAGAGAGAGTGGAGTGAGAGAGAGAGAGAGAGAGAGAGAGAGAGAGAGAGAGACGGAGAGCAAGAGGGGAGGACAAGAGAAAGTGGGAGAGTTAAGGCATATATTGTGTCCGAACTGAAAGGATGCCCACAAGCGCCAACCCAACCACCAGAGAGAGAGAGGGGGAGAGAGAGAGAGAGAGAGAGAGAGAGAGAGAGAGAGAGAGAGAGAGAGAGAATGAGAGAGAAAGTTAGAGAGCAAGAGGGGAGGAGGGAGAAGTAGGAGAAAGTAGGAAAGTTGATGCTTCTAACTTGGAAGAAACCCAGAAGTAGAGAGGGAGGGAGAGAGTAAGAAGAGTTAGAGAAGGATAGATAGAGAGAGAGAGAGAGAGAGAGAGAGAGAGGAGAGAGAGAGAGAGAGAGAGAGAGAGAGAGAGAGAGAGAGAGAGAGAGAGAGAGAGAGAGAGAGAGAGGGAATAGGAAAATCAAGACATACATCCCTGTGTGGCTTTGATTGTTGGCCCTATGGCGCAGTGTTTGATCATGTGAGCACAACATGGCCAGGCAAGCGTAGGTGTGAAAGGATATGAGGAGAGACTCTAAGTAGGACATCCCCCTCCATCATCACCATTGCGGTTCTAGCAAAGACAATAACCAGACGGTCTTAATATCCCACTCCTCAAGCCACACACACACTCACACATGCACACATGTGCACATGCACACACTCAGATGATGAGAAAAATGTATTGAATTCCCCAAACCATCATTAATCTGAACTCCAGTTCCATTAGGGAAGATTCAGCATAATTAGTTTTGTGTGTTTTCAGCATGTGAGTGTGTGTGTGTGTGTTTTGAATTATGAGTAGCTGATATTAGATTGTGTCGTGGAGACCGAGGCTTCCCTGGTGATCTGCCATGCTGAACATGTGTTTGCTTTTATTGCATTTCAGAAAGAGACAAAGACAAAACACAATCAGGTGAAATCTAATATTCCTGCCACTGTATGTGGGACCGTATGCTGTGTGCTTATGTTTTGTGTGTGCGTTTGTGCAAATCTTCAGCAGTGAAGGCTAATATGGAACTGTGTTCTACTATACGATAATTACACTTTTGCTCTAGGAGGCAATCCCCCGGTATGAGTGTGCGCATGTGTGTGAGAGTGTGAGTGCGTGTTTGTGCTCCTGTGTGTGCAATGGATCTCTCCTGAATGTAGCCTGTGGGGGCTAATTCGAGCCCAGCTGCTGAAGAAGGTTGCCCTCACGATGAACATAAAAATAATGAGTGTGTGTGTGTGTGTGTGTGTGGGTGCAGATATGTGTCTGTGTGTGTCTCCCTGTATAGTAAATTGGTGAACTCCTCTGATCTGGCCCTAGAGACTTGGACACTGGCAGTATGCTGCTACTCCAGGCTGGAACAGGAACCAGGCCTGGGCAGGGCTACAGGCACCTCACTAGTTTAACGAAACACCACACTGACCGGCAGATTGTTTCTCTGTGGGGCGGGCTTTTATCTACATCCAACTGTTAGTTCAGCTAAGATGCACGGATGCTGGATCAAGTGCACCCTTTCTAATGCTAGTGTTCACTCTCCCCTTTTGAAGTTATACTCAAATTTAATGAGGAGTGCCATTATGCATTTTCAAACCTTCATATGTTAGACACACACGTGTCTTTCTTCTGAGAGTTCAGGACTGTAGTGCAATGGACCATCAGCGAGCCGACAGAAGCACTCAGCTCTGCTGTTGTTGTGTTGGGTATCAGGGGTGAACTACGCTTCTGTATATATGCATAGTATGCATATGAGGCTCTTAGAGGCACATCACAAGAAATATGGTCACAAGGGCATTCATGCAAGGACCCAGAAATTGCACACACAGACACACACACATAAACACAGACACACACACACACACATATGTGCACACACAATACTGGTGAGGCAGCTCATACATATTGAGCAGGCACCTCTGGAAGCATGATTTAAAGTCTCTCAATTATGTATCTGGTCAGATGCTGCGTTCACTCACACCTCATTACCCACACTCCCCTTTATCCTACTTCTTTGAGAAAGGAACCGAAAATGCCAGCCGCTCTTTTAGCCAGGAGTGGTTAACATTTAGGAAAACAGAGAGGAAAAAAAAAAGATTGGGAGGAGAGGCGTGAGGCAGAGAGACGTCCTACATTCTGACAGATGAATCATCAGTCTAAATGAAGATCTGAGTCCACAATCAAACAACACAGGGGGAAGATGAACATAGCATGGTCAGGACTGAGCCGGGCCGCAGCAACCAATGGAATAGGGGGATTACTCACTCCCCCATCCTATCAAATTCTCCTGTGAGATAGTGCCCTTACACACGGAATGATCGCACAGTTACCGTTACCGATGGCTTTCAAACGGCAACTGATCACATCGTCACGGTTACTGATGGTATTGCCAAGGTAACTCATCACTTTGTCATGGAGACGCTGCTAGAAAAGAGTGGGAGGAGGACCGAGCAGTAATTCCTCTGTGATCCCAAAGCATTCTGCAAAACTCTGTGTGTGTGTGTGTCTGCATGTGTGGGAATGTGTTTTTGTGCGTCCTCTGATTTTCTTGGCTAAGGATAAACAAAGTAAACTGCACATGGGGGAAGCTAAATGAGCATTCAGGATGATAAGTCGATTTCCAAATAACTCCTGAAGGGCCTGGGGACGCTGTGTGTTCTGCTTGAATGGTTAAGGTCAGAGCACAGTTAGCCAAGCAAGTAAAGCACTGTCTGTGCGCTCTGGTGTGTGTGTGTGTGTGTGTGTGTGTGTGTGTGTATGCGAGAGAGTCTGTTTACCTCAGTTTGCATTTGTGTGCATCTGGATCAATAGAGGCAGCGCGGTGAAGAGAATGAGAGGCTATACATGTGACTAAATTCCACTGGCTCACTTTGAAAGCCCTATTGATCACCAGAGTCTGTCAACTGATCTCAATGCAAGCTTGTTACTTATCCTCACCTTAACACGCCAGAGCAATGTCAGAGGCCTGCACACAGGCAAACATACACAAATGTGCACATACCCATTTGCACCCGCTCATGGTCACAAGCACACAGACGGCTACAGACAAAAGGTTGGCATACTGAAAGATGCCGCATGACTGCCGATCTCGTTGACAACCTACCTCTCACCCCACCCACACACACCTCGTTCATGTGAGACATAGTGAGCTCTAACCCCCAGGCAAACCCACCCACTCTGGGCCTCTCAGGCAGGGATGAGAGGAAAGAGGAACACTACATGTACCACAATGCTTTGCTCCACTTCTTTGGAGGGCAGAATGCAACGGGGCTTTTATCACTGGGATGAGTATTTGCACAGGCGCACTCACCTTAATAAAGGAGGGGTCATTCTGTTAAAGTAAAGGCCGGGCTAAACTGTGCTGGTGCTAGTGTGTGTGTGTGTGTGTGTGTTTAGCCACTAATTGGGCTGTGTTTTTGAGCGTGTGTGTGGCACACAGAGGACCAATGAGGGCGGTGTAGACAGAATAATGTCTCCGCTGAGGAAAAAAGTTCAAGGACAGATTGCTCACTCCCTTTATCATGCTTTCTCACTCCCTGCCTGTGTCAGTCGCTTGCTCCCCTCTGTCCTCCTACTTTCACTCTGTTTCTCTTCCTGGGGGATATTAGTGATCCATTCACTCTGCTCCATTAGGAGACTCCACCCTGCCCTCCACACACACACACACACACACACACACACACACACACCCCAATTAGCAGTTAAACCACAGACTAAGAGCAATTAGAGTTGGGAAAATTCCTCAGCTTAGAGAATTCTCTAAGTGTGTGTGTCTGTCATGACTGTGTGTGTCTGAATCGGTGTTTATCCCTGTTTGTGTGCTGGTGTGTGTCCGTTCCAATTAGGTGTGTGTCTCCCTGGCAAGGGGCCACGCAGCTTTACCTGGCTGTAGGATATTGATGCCGAGCAGGTTGGAGGTACGGTTGGCTACTCTGCTCCAGCTGTTGTCATAGTTCCTCCTCCACAGGACGGCGGAGCACTGGTAGGTGCCCGCCTCGCGACGCCCCGCCCGCGTCATCGACAGCCGGAAGTTGGTGTTGGCGTGGGAGCGATCCACGGTGGTGCGGGTGCCCAGTCCCAGCAGCTGCTCCCCCCACTGCAGCGTGCCCTCCCGGGTGAATGTCACCAGGTCTTTGAACTCGCCCTGGCCCTCGCCCTCGGCCCCCGCCGTGCCCGACGGCTTGAAGCGCCAGGTGACGGAGGTGGGGACGCGGGGGTTGTGGCGGGGCTTGACCAGGCACAGCAGGTCAAAGGAGTCTCCGAAAGTCAAGCTGGGCGTGCGCGACGAGGCCGACACCATGAACGAGGACTCTAAGTGGTGGGAGAGAGGAGGAGAGAGGTTGTTAGGAGGGCACAGATGACATTGTTAGAGAAATGAGCATTAGTCAAGCAGTCTTTTACTTGACAATTAATGAACCCTTCAATCAGTTGCCCTTCTGCTGATTGTGTATAACAGCACGACACTGGCTGGGTGTGTGACTGAGTCTGTCCTCTAATCACAAAGCTAAAACCTGCAGCAGATGATGATGATGGGTGCAGGTTTCCAGGAAGGAAGTTTCCTTTTAAGCACGGCTACCGAGGGGAACGAAGCCTGGTGCTGGAACTGATACAGACAGTATTTACCCAGGGTGCACTGGGCCCTTACTCACAGAGGAAAATGCTGGTCGAGATCGATTTCTCCTAACTCCCAAGGGTGACCAGAGACAGCCACTTAGCTGGTGTGTGTGTGTGTGTGTGTGTGTGTGTGTGTCTTTGTGAGTATGTGTATGTACATTGTGCTTGCCTGTAAATGTGACTTTGTGTGCTTGACGGTGAGAGTGAGCATCAAAACTAATGGTGATGCAAAAGAGAATACCCGAGGGAGAGATTTCCTCTAAGCGCCGATGTTCGATCTACGCCCCACTCCTTGCCAAGTCCAAACTATCCTCATTAAGATAACAACGCTCACCCTACTCCGTATATTACTGCCAAGATACACCTACACTGGAGAGCGAGGGAGAGACTAGATAAAGAAAATCCCTTTATATTCCTCCATACCCCTTTAATAACCCGGCCTTGCTATGCCCATTCCAGGGCATTTCATTGAGCGCGAGTGAGCGAGTGAGAGTGTGAGAGAGAAAGACAGCCAGCTGCAGATATAAAATAAAGAAGGGAGGGGCGGGATGGAGAGATGTTGATGAAGTCTGATTTTTGCCAGATTAGATAATTCATTTCCTTGAGACTTTGCAGATTTCTCCATTATGCTCTTGTCAACAGTCCAGTCTCTCTTTCTCTCCCTCCATCTGTCCCTCTCCCTCTCTCTCTTTGACAGCCGTCGTCCCTGGTGTCCTTCAGGGTGTGTAATCGATGGCTTTATGTCCAGGGTTGGCTACTGCTGGGACAGCCGCCCGGGGCCATAACTCTCTATTAGACAATAACTCTCCCCTCTCGCTCCATCTCTCTTCTCCCTCTGTCCCCCTTCCATCCATCTATCTCCCTGACTGTCTGCCTGTCGCTGTGACAGAAAAGAGGATTTCACGCAGATCCATTTTCCCATACAACTCTGTCTTTGTCTCCGTGTGAATAAACATGAATATGTTTGTGAGTTCTACTCTGCACAGTGCGTGTGAGTGAATGGGAGAGTGACTACTGTATGCGTGTGTGTGTGTGTGTGTGTGTCAGCCCAGGCTTCTCAATCACACAGACCTGCCACCCCAGACACCCCAGGGGTCCCTTAAGCCAATCAGCTAGCAAGGACGAAAGACTCTCTAACGAGCACCTTTGCCTTCACCGTGGCAACACAAACACAAGGCTCCCAGAGGACATCCCTCTCCCATCCCCTCCAGGCCCAGTCAGCAAGAGGGGGAGGCACAACATAAAGCAGGGAGCTGAGAACGAAGTGAGCAGAAATACTGAAAAAAAAGAGCAAATGCTCTCTATCTGCATGCCAGTCGTTACTCCAATAAACAGTGTAGTTGGAAGCTGAAGTGAGGAAGCCAAGGACAGAAAACAAATCTGAAAACTAAGTGAAAAATACACAATGACCGTCACACAACAGTGCACATTCAGAAAGTCCTTTGATCAACATGCGTAGAGGGGAAGAGGAAGAGACGTCAAGGAGTATAATGCAGAAGGGTCGAGCAGCTTCGGACTTCTCCCTAATTTGCATAATGCGTCCCTTGTTGCTCAAACTAATGTTTCTGTTGTTGCCCGAACTTAACAAATGGCCACTTAAAAACTGACATCTCTTCTCTGCAGCACCGCTGTGGCCTGCTGCAGGGAGCTAATCCGCCGGCTGTGTGCGTGAGAGAGTGTGTGTGTGTGTGCGTGTGCGTGTGTCTGTGTGTGTGCGTTGAGCCCAGTGCTCCTGGCCTGCCAGCTCCTCACTGCTCCGCTCCAGTGGCTTCCTCAGCCTGTACCGGGGATGTTCAGCTTAACTCAGCACTGACAGAGGAGAGCCACAGACTGTGAAACACATTGCCGCTGCATTTCCATTCTAATAATTCTGACTAATCCAAGTATGTGTGTGTGTGCGTGTGTGTGTGTGTGTGTGGGTGTGCGCGCGTGTGTGCCTGCATCTGTGTGTATGATGGGTGGTGTCCTCTGTCACGGAAAAACTGCTCTTGATGTGTGGCAGGTGGTGTGAGAGAGTGTGTGTTATAATAGCTCTTTCCCCAGGGCGGTACATGAATAAACCATGCTGTATTCCACTGTGCGGACTGCATTTTCTGTCTGAGCCATTCATCAATCTTTAGGAAATCACAAACCATAAGCCTCTCTTTGTTTTTGGTTTTGTGTGCGTGTGTACCGACGCACGGTCTTGTAGGTGTTAAGAGTGTTTACATGCTTTACTGACTTGGGAGGTATGAGAGTATACAGTATGCAGGGCTTAAATAAACCAGGCGAAATAAACCTACCGACAGTCTTGACGGTGACCATCTTGGTGGCTGACTTCTCTCCTATCTTGTCCCAGCTGAGCTCTGGTTCGGTGCCGGTCTGTAGCCACTCAGTAGCCATGCAGCGGTACTGGCCCTCGTCCCCGGGCAAGGCGTTGTACAGGGAGAGAGTGTATGTGTCGGCCCGCACCTTCTCCGCCCGTATCTCCCCGTAACTGGCTCGCTCTCTGTAGGAGGGGCTGTGCCGCACGGTGCCATCCCGATCCACGGAGGCCACCTCCTGCGCCGGTCCGGTTGCCTGCTTGTCCGTCCACTGCCAAAACACAGACAGCGGGCCTGTGGTGGAGTGAACCAAGCAGGTCAACTGGACCGCGTCGCCCTCCAGGACCTCTGAGGAGTTACTGGACAGCGACACTGTGATGTTACTCTCTGAGGGGGAAAAGAGAAGGGAGAGAGACATGGAGGGAAGGAGGGAGAGAAGCATACGTGAGACACACAAAGAGGAGAGATGAAGGCAGGTGGTGGGGGAGTTAGGAAAAGTTGCTCGAATTCTCTCTTCTGTCTAGCACTGACATCACTTTCAGAAATTGAATTCCAGAGACAATAGAATCACACTTTCTGTGTTAAAACATTCAGAGACTACAGGAGGCCAGAGGCGATAAAACAGATAGCTGTGTCTGTTCTCCAGAGTATAAGACAAGCCTGTACAAGCAATGCGTGTGTAGGTGCATGTGCGAGAGGACGATGGTGCTGTTTTGTAACTGGCCTCGGGCGCATTAGAGTGACAGGCAAAGAAGAGGCCCTGGTGAGTTTGTCTGTGTGGGTTAAGATCCTGTTTCTGATCCCCGTGCAGCGCTTTGACCAAGTCCACATGGGCACGGGGAAGAAGGCCAAGATCACAGGGCTCAGCGTCTGTAGGGTCCCGCCTCAAAAGAGGGGGAGGATAAAAGTCTTCAGTGGCTCTTCTGCTGTGTTTTGCTGCTTCCCTTGGCTCTCATCACTCCAGTGCCTTTCAAACATCATGGTGCTCTACTGGGCCTAAAAGCCCCTTTAGCCCCTAGGGCCAGCGGTTGGGTCTCGGAGGGATGTGGCTAAGGGTCTCTCCCTCCATTTCTCCCCTCGGGCCAAGCTCTGCTGGTTCCCTCTCTGCTCACCAGCCCTCCTAATAAGGATGAGCTCTCTGTGAATATGGAATAAAGCTGCTCCTTACTTCTTTCACACTCAAATGAACAAAAGGAAAGCCCTTCATCCTTTTCTCCTTCCTCTCTCTCGCTCTCGTTCCAACAACTTCACAGTTTTTTCTCCAACCAACTACATAATGCATTCTACCCCTTTTCTTCATGCTGGAATGTGAAGAGGAGAAGAGGATGGTTACATAGACAGTTAAATACATGTAGATACATCCTCCCTCTTGCAAGATGGGGTCTGGACAACTTTCCTTTTCCCCTTATTTCCCCTTTCCTTCCTTCTCCTTGCACATTTCTTTTTGATTTTTCACTTTTTCGGTCGACAAAGTATTCTGGCACAACTTCAATCACTGACAGTGTGCATGGAAGGGCAGGCAGGCAACACTGGAAAAGAAGAAATTCCTGCAACACTTGCAGTTATGAGACCAAATTTCCGCATTTTTCACTTTTTCCTCATCAGCTCCATTTTCTTAACTACTGGATTTTCTCTCCATTCCTTGTCCCTCTCTCTCTCTATCCTTACTCACTCCATTTTGCTCCCCCTTTTCATGTCTCTGAGGGAGATTCAGTGTGGCATGTAAGCTTTTCTCCCCCTCCCTCCCCCCAGTTGCAAAGGTAAACTCATCCATCAGGACTGATTTGTCAGAAGTGTTTACGTCCGTCTTTCCTTTTCTGTCACCTCTGCCTGCCTCTGCCTGCTTCGTCAACCTTAACCCTTGTCACCCCCTATTACCCACTCTCACCCTCTTCCCCAATTAGAGTGATGCAGCACATCTTGTAATTGTGTGCGTGTGTGAATCTGTGAGAGAGAGAACGAGAGAGTGGACAGTTTGTACATGAGATACATACCGCCTGACCCCTACTGCTGCATTCCATGAAGTTCTCTTCCAGTAACCATGGCTATTATCCTGTGTAAACCCTATAAACATCATTTACGGGGCATTAAGGTCTTTTGTTGGAAAAACAAAACCTCCCATACAGAGAGGTTCCCGGGAGATTACCGCAGGCCTGGGGCCATTGTTTTGGGCTGATTTAGCAGGGGGAGTAGAGCGGTCAGGGTATGGTAGTGTATGCTGTTTTAGAGGGGATGCTACTCAGTAGTTATTGTGTTTCATTACGCTGGTAGCAGCTGGCTACACACTCTGGTCCAACCCAGAGAGAAATGGAGATACAGAGAGAAGAGTGGCTGAAGCCAAGGACCCAGAGACTGGTGGAGAGGCACTTCACTGCTGCTGTCGACGGAGGGGAAGGAAAATCTCAGTGACAGAGAGGGACTGTGGGCAAGGTCTGGAAGGCTCTGCTGTAAATTTGCATCCATCAGCTGCCAGCCCCGCACAACCCCATTGGCCAGCCCCGTGCAGCCCAGCTGAGACAGCTTTGCCCCAGCAGAACACATTAATTTAGCCTGGGGATCCACTTAGAGGGCCCTGGAGAGGTAGGCCCCTTTCTCTGCTTCTCTCTTTCTCCACGCTTTCATTTCACGGCTGTTAGCTCAGCCTCCTTGAGCCTGGACTCTCTTCAGCTCTCCATTATCCTGCTATAGTGTTACAGCCCCTAGCTCAGCCAAGGAAATGGGAAGGACCATAATGCTGCATTACCAATCCTTAGCAATCCACTCAAACAGAAAATACATCAGGAATAAGAGCAGCATTATCCTTCCCCCTCTTACTCACAGCTAACAATAGAGAGTTGTGCTGTTCTCTGTGATAGGCCACCTTGGAGAGAGCGAGAGCGAGAGCGAGAGCGAGAGCGAGAGCGAGAGAGAGAGAGAGAGAGGGGGGGGGCATTGCATATCGCCTGACATTAAGATAAAAACTATCGTTATCAAAAGGCCCATCAGTCTCAGTGTAATTGACAGAGGACAACTAAGCCAGGGGCCATGTGAATAGATGATGACTCACTGAGCGGCTGGACTGTGATCTGAACATTGCGGGACCTCTTGCTGCGGTCGATGAAGTCTCCCGTGGGCGTCTTCTCCCGCTCCGTCACACGGCAGATGTATTTCCCGGCGTCCTCTGGGCGCAGGCGCTGGAGCTTGAGCAGGTGCACATTGGCGCTCTCTTTACGCACGGTCATGTGACCAGCGGCCTCACGGGCGACATAATCGGGTCCCAGGACGGGCACGGCGCTGGGGCCCACCACGGCCACCGGCGAGCTGCTGAAGACCCACGACACCGAGAAGAAACGCTCGGGGACATTCTGGGCCTCAATGGTGCAGCGAAGCTCCAGCGGCTCACCGGCCGTGAAGGACCGTCGCTCCGTGCTCACCTGGATGCTGAAGTCCCGATCTGAGAAAACAGATGGGGAAAAAAAAGGGGGTTAAAGGCATGTTTGGTAGATTAATCAGGGATGTGGTCGGGAGATTGCAAAAAACAGAATGAAGTAATGTGTTATACTGGAAACAGGAAAAGTCATTAGTGACAAAAACCTGAAATGGCAAATCCCTTTTGAATGCCGCATGTTGCTATAGCTTTGTAAGATAAGAAAGTTATCAAATAAGTACACAAAAACCTTGAATAGGGTACTAGAATTTGAATAAAGCAGCAGAATGGGAAGAGTGTGGGTGTGAGGGAGGAGATCTGTTCAAGAAGGTGATGTTGCACTCTCAAAACAATTTGTTTTTGTTAGCTTGTCAAAGGCAGAGACGGATGTTTGAATATGGGGTAAAATTGAAATGCATAACACTACGTTCTCTTAATATCCACAGTCTGGAATGCTGAACCTGCACGCTAAAGGAGAGAGAGAGAGACGGAGAGAGAGAGAAAGAGACAGAGAGACAGAGAGCAAAGGCGGAGGGGGGGTGGGGGGCGGGGGCCGTCTCTAAAATAGCGTCAGAGGGTGCGAGAGAGAAAACACAAGTGGAGACAGAGAGATAGGAAAAGAGAGAAGGTTGAGGTCATGGAGTGCAGCTCCCTGGTAAAACGCTGATCTTTCAGCCCGCTCTGCTCTCTCTCTCTCCCCTTGGTTTCACCTCTGCAATAAAACACACATCTAATTAAAATTCTCTTCAGCAATCTGAAACGGAGACGTGCGCTCTCTTCTCCTCCCGCACGGTTTGAGACAGAATAGACAGAATAAACATCGCCGGTGCCGGCTCTTTCGCTTGGCCAAATTACACATGCACGTCTTGTTTGTCTGCGCTTGTGTGTGCGTGCGCGTGCACATTTATTTACAGTATTAATTTCCAGATGATGAGCGCGGTACGTATCAGACGTTTGCTTTGCCTCGCAGTGAGGTGCTAGCCCCCGGCTGTAATTATAAAGACTTTAAACAGACTTCCTGAGAAACACACTCATGTGGAAAAGTTCAAAGCCTGCCGATGGTGTAGAGCTCGTTATGCTGGGGAATGTTAGGGGGGAGGGATGGGGGTATTGTTTACACACACACACACACACACATGCACGCACACGCACACACACACAAACTCAGTACGCACACACAATAATGCACAGATATGCATACACATATTGTTTAACACATACAGAGATCGCAAGCCTGCATGCTGAATGCCTTTCTCAGTAGACTAACAGGATATACAACATGCAACATGCAACATGCAAGAAATCTGCTACACACACAAACACACACACACACACACGCACATGGGCGTCAGTGCACAGATGCCGAAACAGAGGACAAATTGCTTGCTAAATCTTCAATGAAGCAGCAGGACAGAAAGACATTTTGTTATGACATATGAATGGGATGTGCGTGTGTGTGCATGTATGTATGTAATTGCGAAAAAGGTGTGAAGAAGCCGTGACCCGCTTTGACAAGGATTCGGTCACCACGCAGCATGGAACTCAATTAGGACCATGTTAACAGGAAGAGTTCAGCCGAGAAGGACGCAGAGACCTGGGGCAGCAGACGGCCTCACAGGTCCCGCACATGTTAGTGTTTATGGCTAATTAAATAAATAAATAAATAAATAAAAGCACCGAGCGCAAACAGCAGAGCGAGCGAGAGTGAGTGAGAGAGAGAGGAGGGGGAGAGGAAAAGTGAGGGAGCAGAAAATAAGATGCAGTGAGAGACGTGACTGCAGAAAATAAGGAGAGAGCGAGATGATGTGAGAGCAGAGAGAGAGAGAGAGAGAGAGAGAGAGCGAGAGAGAGAGAGAGAGAGAGAGAGAGAGAGAGAGAGAGAGAGAGAGAGAGATGGTGAAAAACAGAGAGTGAAAGGTACATTAGGATTCTGTCCGTGGCTCGTCTCTCTGCTCCTGGGTGTGGGTGATTAGCTAGTGATGGGGCTGTCTCAAGATCCACTCCATCTCTTATACTAAGAGCCTAATGAAGGAGCTGCTCCCTCACTTTTTTCCCTTTCTCTCCCTCTCTCTCTCACTGGCTCTCTATCTCTCTGTCTCTCTTTCTCTCACATATGCACGCACACAGGTGCAACATCAAATGCACAAGTTTACTAGTACATGCCCAAAAGTAAGTGGTGTACTTGTATAATAAAAGTATGCAGAAACGAATGAGAATGCATCCACACACACACACACACACACACACACACTCGTACACGAGCACTCACACCCAGAGCCACACACGGTAGCACGACTCTGCTGTATTCCCTTTGTCACGCAACAACACTTCCATCCATTATAGATTACAGGAGAGAAAGA